>NC_084732.1:37026501-37319001 GCF_033978785.1 Entelurus aequoreus | reverse complement strand
TCATCTTCTCCTTCACTTTGTCTGTCCCTCGTCTTTTAAAATACATGTCCTTGCTCTCTTAGTCTGCACACAAACTCGCCTTCCTCCGCCATTTCTTCCTGCATTATAATCTACTGTATGTAGGCCATGGTTCTTTTAAAACTTCTGACAGAGCACTATCTCATTTGAAAGCCAGCATGAAGCAGCAATATATCTCAGAGAGCCCTTTGCCACCACAAGCTCCCACATGGACTTTATTAAAGATGTAGATACTGTTCACTTGTTTTATATGTTGCATGGACAATATTTGCATTATAACTTTAGGACGTACTGTACCTCCAAAGCAGATAGAGGTTGGGATAAACCGAATGGCTCTGCACATCCTGCTTTTTAATGCTGTTCTTGTGCATGTCCGTGTCTGTTTATATTCACGACACGTGAGAAAAATGTATCATCTCCCTCACTTATTTGCTCCACTTTTGAGTGAAGAGGAGCTTAAATGGTTGCTTTTGAAGTGCTGGGGTTTCATGACATATGAAGGAAAAACCTCCATCCTCATGAACATGATACTTTCTCTGACCCGCCCCTAGCGAGATGAGCCTGCCCAGTGTATACTTCACTGCTTTACCTGTCAACATTTGTCTTTCAAAATATGGGGAATATCATGGGAAAATGGGTAATTAAAAATGAAATTTCCTTCTCCTGACAAATTTCCATTAAACAAATTAATAAAACCGATTCTTATAAGGACTCAAACCCAAGCCCTATCAATCACAACATAGCGTCCATAATTACTGCACCATTCACCAGCAATATGTGACCTGACACATAGAACTTTAAGATAACCAATTGCTTGGATTCAAAATGACGTCACGTCCGGCTCATTAAATATGCATGGTGGTGAAGCCAGCGTCTGTTCTCACTGGGCCCCATTCAGCAATAAGTTCCTAACTTATCCTCTTATCTTTCTTCCTAAGTGATTTCCTAAGAGGAGTCCATTAAAATTCATGACGTGTTCTTAAACGACCAAATTCGTATGTGGGCTCTGTACCGAGGATGTCGTTGTGGCTTGTACAGCCCTTTGAGACACTTGTGATTTAGGGCTATATAAATAAACATTGATTGATTGATTGATTGAAATTGTTCCCACCTACTGTTCTTAAGTTGCTGAATGCCAAATGGTTAGCGCGTACGTGTCTGTCATAATTTGCATATAAACACGCCCTTATTTCCCCAATATGCATATGTACACCCCCCTTTCCTTGACCCAGCCACACACAAAGAAGTTGTCGACCTCCATGCTTTTCCAAGTTTCCATCGGTTTTGTCATGTAGAATTACCTCTAGAGCATACGATAGTTCGACACATTTGGGAACTCCACTGACGAATAATCCTTTATCACTTGACAAATATTTTAGTTTTTTGATAAAGTATAGGGATCTCTTCCATTGCATAGTTGTATTTTTTGCTCATATCTACTTTTTGCAGAGATATATAGGCCCTTTGTTTACTCAGTTTGCACGCTGCTTGCTGTACAACAGCCATCCTAGCTTGGTTGACCACCACTGGTTTTCACTTCCAGTAAGAAATCACTTGTCGGACTACAAGCAATATAACTAAGATCATAATACACTTGTACAATCAAAGGACACACAGATAATAAACATTGGCAGAGACCGTGCTTTTAAAATATTATTTACACGTTTATTAAGACTAGGAGTAGAGTAAGCGTAAGAATAAAAGTTTTAAAAGATAGGGTCAAGCGGTAGAAAATGGATGGATGGATATATTTCAAGGACTAAAATGCGAGTTAAAATGGCCAAAATTAAAAGTACACATCAAATCAAAACCTTGAAGCCCCTGGGCCAAAACCAAACAAAATCTGAAAAAAAATATGAGACCATAACCTACCAAGAATGGTTTGAGATGAGGTAGCCATGCCCCAAACGAAACAGAAGTGTTACCCAAAGACACCCACTAAATAACAAAATCCCAGGTGCAAAGCAGATGTATGGGCCAAGTGTCCCTCCCACGCACACCCAATGGAAAATACATCCAGACATTAAAAGACCCAGGGACCTCAATACATTAATGGTGCATAACTAAATAGGGTTTTTAAAAGCTACACAAAGATGACAAAATAAACTCAACTTTAAACACAATGAAACCCTAAAACCTGACTCTAAACAAAACAGTAGCAGGCTACAATCTGCAATTAAACAGGAAACAGACCTTAAAATCAAAACACAAAAAGTGTAAACATAATATTAAAACGGGGGTAAATAGCTGCTGCCGGAGTACCAAGAAAACTCTAAAGCCCGAAAGATATGTTAAACAGACTACAATGCTAAAATCAAGGGAGAGGTTAAAAACACACCTGTCACCAGCAGCAGTCAGGACTGATTGCCAAGTACGGGGGATATTTAAAGGTGCCACTCCCGCCACAACACAGGAAGCAATTTACCGAGAAGCATGTGTCTGCAGACCCGGAGACTGCACAGTCAGACCCACACTTGTGGACCCGCACATTTAGACCCCTTGTTTTTTTGCTACAGCACCACCTATCTTGTAAGCTAATGGATATGGATACGGAGGATGGATGGTGGTAGGCACGCGAGTATCGAACGTGAATCACATTGTTTGTTGAATTTTATAAAAGTTTTTGTCAAAACTGTATTGTACAGCGTAACAAACATTTGACTATAATACGTTTACAATTACTACGATAGTCTTATATTCACGTAAAATATAGTATCTAATACGGTATTCAGGCCAAGCTAGCTTAGCCTTTTTTGGAAGCTTGCTTAGCCAACACATTTTGTTTTTAAGTTAATAATTTTATTACCATGTGCATTAAATTAAACAGAAATAAAATGATATGTGTGTTTCCAAAAAAGCATGACATTTTATATTTTATGAGCAGGAGACACTGCGACATTAAACTTAAAGCACGCATGCGAGGGTGTGCATGTGTGTGTGTGTGTGTGTGTGTGTGTGTGTGTGTGTGTGTGTGTGTGTGTGTGTGTGTGTGTGTGTGTGTGTGTGTGTGTGTGTGTGTGTGTGTGTGTGTGTGTGTGTGTGTGTGTGTGTGAGTGTGTGTGTGTGTGCGCGTGCATGTGTGTGTGTGTGTGAATTAAGTTGTTTGTTTGTTGTTATTTTTAGGCCTGTTTTTTTTTTGCTAAACTTGATTTTATAACACAGTCTCTTTCTCTCTTTTTAAGGTGCATAAACCATCCAGCATATGGAACACTTGCCCCAACTTGAACAATGCAGGACATCCTGCAAACAGGTCCATTGCCTGTTCTGCAGCTCAACTGTGTTCCAGCCAACAAAGTTGAGCAAATGTAAAAAGCATCTACAGTCCCATTTTGACAAACCAGTAGTTGCCTCGTAAGTTGTCGCTTCAGAGGATCAAAATAAATGACTAGATCAGTAAACTATCAATTATAACATGTATGGCTGCCTCAAACAGGAATATTTAAACACGTCAGTTGTGGAACAATTGTTTTACTTTAACCATAAATGCTGTTTTGTGAATAGTTCAAGATTGTGCAATAAAACTTATTTTTTTTAAATAATTTAATCTATTTCACTGTAGGCTGTTTTGTAAATATAACCCAATGCAATAGAACATTTAAAAGCATTTTATTGTAGGGTTTTAAGGCTGTTTTGTCAATATAACCCTATGCAATAGAGCATTTAAAATAATTTAATTTAATTGTAGGTTGTTTAGTCCTAAGGCTTTAAAAAAGTTTTAAAGTATATCAAGGTTCACAATAAGATGTTGTTGTTTGATTTGAATTTTTATATTTTACATTCAACCAGTAGGTGGCCCTGTCGAAAACCTTTGTGCGGGTCTACAACTGCAGTCTCTGGGTCTGCAGACAGATAATGTTGATTTAGGAAGGGAGCCCTTTGCTGTCCACTACAAATAGATTGTTAAGCAGATCTCATAGCATATAAAATTATTGTATGAAATATAAAAAGTACAAGACCTGGGGCCTAAAGTAACAAGAGTTGGTGGCTTCCGTACTGTAAATATACTTACGTTCAAATCCAGAAAACGGCGTATGCAAGTAAAAATTAGTAATCTCTGAAGAGTGTTCGCACGCACAAATTCAAGCATTTTTCTTTGTTACTTTAGAAACTTTAGAAGAGGTGGGTGACTCTGATTTCCCCAATTATAATATAATTTCTGTAATTTACAACAAAATGTGTTCATAGAGTAGCGTGCAGATCCGAGTTTCATGGGGAAGGCCCTTGTCTTTTCATTATGCACAAAGCAAGGTCCTTTAGAGCAGTGTTTTTCAACCACTGTGCCGCGGCACACTTGTGTGCCGTGAGATACAGCCTGGTGTGCCGTGGAAGATTACCTAATTTCACCTATTTGGGTTATAAATATTTTTTGCAAACCAGTAATTATTGTCTGCAAATGATGTGTTGTTGTTGAGTGTCGGGGCTGTCTAGAGCTCGGCAGAGTAACCGTGTAATACTCTTCCATATCAGTAGGTGGCAGCTGGTAGCTAATTGCTTTGTAGCTGTGGGAAACAGCGGGGTGCAGGTAAAAAATGTGTCTAATGCTTAAACTAAAAATAAACAAAAAGTGAGTGTCCCTAAGAAAAGGCATTGAAGCTTAGGGAAGGCTATGCAGAACAAAACTAAAACTGAACTGGCTACAAAGTAAACAAAAACAGAATGCTGGACGACAGCAAAGACTTACTGTGGAGCAAAGACGGCGTCCACAATGTACATCCGAACATGACATGACAATCAACAATGTCCCCACAAAGAAGGATAAAAACAACTGAAATATTTTCGATTGCTAAAACTAAGTAGATGCGGGAAATATCGCTCAATGGAAGACATGAAACTGCTACAGGAAAATACCAAAAAAAGAGAAAAAGCCACCAAAATAGGAGCGCAAGACAAGAAGTAAAACACTACACTCAGGAAAACAGCAAAAAACTAAAAATAAGTCATGGCGTGATGTGATAGGTCGTGACAGTACACCTACTTTCAGACAATAACTAAATTGATACATGCTTGGTTATGGTTTAAAGTCATATCCAACAATTGCGACAACGTCTTTTTACTGTCAACTGAGTTTCGTTTTTTTTAATGATTTCTGCTCGTGGTGTGCCTCCGGATTTTTTCACAGCAAAAAATGTGCCTTGGCTCAAAAAAGGTTGAAAAACACTGCTTTAGAGTATGATTCGGGGTGTTTGGTGTTGTAGAAGCCCATAAAACACATTTGGAAGGAACTCGAACAGAAACGTCGAGGCAGCAGGAGTCTGAATAATTGTGTCCATAAAGTGTATACTAATTGCCGTGCAATTTCAGCGAAAAAGAATAGAAATCTGGCGTTTGTCAGATTCTAATTAACAGACAAATTGAATTCCCTGTGTGTGCGCTATAAGATAGTTCAAGTGTTGCCAATAGGACAAACATAAGCTCAATGTTGGGTTGACTGCAAGCATTGAATTAGCATACAGAAAACGGAAGGTAATATTGTGCATTTAACGAGAGCCAATACTATAGTTGCATCACCATTGTGCCTTTACAAAATAAATTAAGCTCAGTTGTTTTATTTTACACTGCCAGACAATAAATAATGGACTATAAATTCATAGAAAAGCTTCACATTTGAAAAAAAAAAAAAAGCTGACACTTTATTCATGAATTTTATGAAAATAATAATGCATTGCATATATTATGGTCATGTTGACACAAAGCTCACATTCAGAACACTTTGTTGTCATTTTAAATACAATATTCATACTGCACTATGCATCTGGCACTTTGTGCCAGTATTGTTCTATTTGTATTTATATTATTTCTTCATTTATTGCATGCGGTGCTATTGACACAATGTGACACTGTTTTATATTGTGCCCTAGCTGGTTTATGTGCATTTTGTGTCTGAAACCTCTTTTGGCCGCAATTTCTACATGGAAGGTATAGTGTCTGCACAAAGTGAAGTGATTTGTTATGCAAAGAGACTACTAATGAGGAAAGGTTACATATTTCAGAGCAGGCCTATAAAAATGGTGGCCGAAAGGGCCATACTGGAATGACACCATACTGGCCCCCAAGTTTAGTTGAAAACTCGGAAGCCAAAACCATTTTTGCAGCAAATTTACAAAAACTCTAGAGTGCTCTTGTTGTATAGAGGAACTTGGACTATTGTAAACACATTGGCAGATCCTTGCATTGACATTTTAACCTTGCTAGCAAACATACAACACTGGGGTCCAAACTTGTGATTTATATAACTGAGGCATTCCTCAAGGCGGTCCTTTAAGTTCTCGCCTTATTGGCTGTTACAATTTTTTTGTAATGTGATTTATGTAACTATGGTGTTGCTGTAGCTTGTTTACATAATGTCAGCAGTCATTTGTTCAACTTCTTCAGTTATACTTGTAGCGTTCCTCAGGATTCCAGTTTAGTGCTCTCTGTTTCATTATTATGGCTATTCAACTGATGGCCCGCCAGTTCAGTTCAAAAAATGTGTCAGAGACTTTTATGTTTTCCGCAGATTCTTAAAAACACTAGAGTGCTATCATACAGATGTTTTATTGTAAGAACGTCCTTAAAACACAAGCAAAATAAATAGAACAAAATCAAATGGTTATTGTAGAAGATTCTGGTTCTCCAGAATATACAAAATAATACTGTGGAGGGGGGCGTGGCCTGCGGGCCTGCCACGGAACGGGGTGTGCCAGCACCGGCCTCGAAGACAGCAACAGGTGAGTAGATGGCCCAGGTAGGCCTTGTTATCTAATCACCTGTCGCCTTTATTAGCAGCAGCCGGAATTGAGACACGTAGTTGGAGTTGGAGTTGGGAGTTGGAGTTGGGAGCTGGAGAAAGAGCGAGACGCCTAAAAGAGACTGCTGAAAAGCAAT
The DNA here is from genome assembly GCF_033978785.1 of Entelurus aequoreus. NCBI lineage: Eukaryota > Metazoa > Chordata > Actinopteri > Syngnathiformes > Syngnathidae > Entelurus > Entelurus aequoreus. Next base: position 37,312,119 of record NC_084732.1, on the reverse strand, counting down.
TCCAGACTGTTGTAATAAAAAGATTATATTCAAACTGTCTACCGGGCTCACGGAGGATCTTTCGGGCTCAGGAGAACCCTCACGGCAAAGAGACCTTTTACAAATACTATTAGTGAAGAGAGAAGTCTGGCCTTAACTTTCTGAAAATGTGTCCCCCAAAACAATTTAGTTCAATATACTGTAACCCCAGCCACAATCATTCCCTAAAACAGGAACACTACTTTGCATCCTCCATTGTCTTTTTTGTCAGGGTAACCGAGGTAGGCATCGTAAGTGCATCTTACAAACAATCCTTCCTCCTACTTACTTTATCTTAATCAGCGTCACTAGGAAGCTTCAAGATAGTAGGATACACCCTAAAGAGGTCGCCAATCACAGCACACATGGGGCCCTTAATAAGCGACATCCAAACATCACCCAAATAATGAAACCATTCAGTCTCACTAAAGACAAGTTCATTCATGCAATACTGCCCACACTCTACAGGCGGCAACAGTTGTCACAAAAAAGCAAAGGTGTATGTTTTGCTAGGTTGCGGTATATGCATAATATTCCCACTCTAAATGTCCATGCAACATGAATTAAAAGTGAAATACAGAAAGTGCTTCTTGCATTATGCATTTACGAGGTAACTAAATACAAGCGATCACAAAAGGCAAAATATTAAACGTGGCAGCAAAGATCCAGAAATGCCGAGCACCCCCTCAAGCCGTGGGAGTATGCATTGACATCATTGTGAAACTTGGGGAAGGGTGCAGAATAACTCCACAAGCAAGTATGGTGTGTGTGTGTGTGTGTGTGTGTGTGTGTGTGTGTGTGTGTGTGTGTGTGTGTGTGTGTGTGTGTGTGTGTGTGTGTGTGTGTGTGTGTGTGTGTGTGTGTGTGTGTGTGTGTGTGTGTGTGTGTGTGTGTGTGTGTGTGTGTAGAGAGAGTAAGGGAGAAAAAATAGAGCAAAAAGCCATGAGGTATTGGCAAAACTCTGAACTGTTGATACTAATCAATAATAAGAACAGAAAGACTTGGCTTTCAAATGTGTCGTGGAAATTAAAATATGATGTCAGCACAGAAGTAGATAAAGAGTTATAATTACATCAGGAGGTTGCCTACAGCCACATCTGTGACAATGTTTTTGCCCCGGCTTTAATTAGGCAGCACAGCGTTTGTTTGCTTTTGTAGTCCATGCACACAAGCACGCTCGCACGCACACACACACACAAACACACACACACACACAGACACTCACACACAGTTTAATGCAATGTTTTCCATTGTAAAAGTTTCTTGACTTTTCATAACATTTTATGTGACATTTCCAGACAATCAATAATTAGTTGTGTTTTGGAATTTAAAGTGCATCATCATCCACATTTAAAGGGCTGCTCGCCATCTGGGGTTTGAGGACTTACAAAATAAATTATTGCATCACCACGTCTGTCTTTCCAGATGTCTGTTTCCCCTTTAATTTATTTTAACGCAATCCTTTGTGTGTGTGTCCGTTAAGTCAATAAATGTGGCTACACAGCTAGATTGAAACCTTGATTTAAACTATTTTCTGACAGGCTTTTTAAAGGAAAAATGTTGACGGAATAGCTGACAGGCAGCGGGACATGCAGGCACAGATTGGGGATGAATCACAGATGAGTGGACAGCAGAAGTTGCTTGAATCCTAAACCGCTTAAACGCACCGTCAACATGTCCAACCCTCATGTAAAGTCTCTTATACTCTCTAAACCGTGGACTTGCAGCACTCCCTGCAGGTCCAGGAATGAGCCTTTTTCAGCTCATAGGGTCACCGTAGTCAGGATATGTAACAGGTTGTATGCACATGCAAACAAAACATGGGTATGAAACTGAAATGAGCTATTACCACCTTTTGTAACATTTCCACCATAGCCATGATTAGTCTAATTAAAGCCGCTTTATTTCTAAACTGTGCAGGTGCATGCATCTCAGAGGAAAAAAAAAAAACTGTGCACACAGCTCCACCTACAGCATAAAAATGCAGTGTGTGTGTGTGTGTGTGTGTGTGTGCAATAGAGAGAGGTGACAGTGACAGGCATGAGCACAGGAGTGAAAAGGCTACAGAAGCACAACACAGAGAAGCCATTGACAAACACAAGTCAGCTTGCGGCACCCAAAAAAAAAAAAAAAAGGGGGGGGGGGGGGTAGAAGGTTAACACTTTCCTCCCTCCCAGCTTCATGCATCCTTGTTTGGTCACCAACTTCCCACCAAGCAGCACTGCAGGCCTGCTGACACCAGTCAACACACGCCCACAAGCATCTCCACGGCAACCGAGACAAACTCAGTTAAAGGCCTACTGAAACCCACTACTGCCGCAGTCTGATAGTTTATATATCAATGATGAAATCTTAACATTGCAACACATGCCAATACGGCCGGGTTAGATTAGTAAAGTGCAATTTTAAATTCCCCGCGAAATATCCTGCTGAAAACGTCTCGGTATGATGACGTTTGCGCATGACGTCACGGATTGTAGCGGACATTTTGGGTCAGCATTGTGGCCAGCTATTAAGTCGTCTGTTTTCATCGAAAAATTCCACAGTATTCTGGACATCTGTGTTGGTGACTCTTTTGCAATTTGTTTAATGAACAATGGAGATAGCAAAGATGAGAAAGCTGTAGGTGGGAAGCGGTGTATTAGCGGCCGGCTGCAGCAACACAAACACGTAGCGGCTACGCCGGTGTTTCATTGTTTACGTTCCCGAACGATGACAGTCAAGCTTTACCATTGGCCTGGGACAACAGAGACTCTTACCAGGAGGACTTTGAGTTGGATACGCATGCTTGTGGAGATGGGACAACAGAGACTCTTAACAGGAGGACTTTGAGTTGGATACGCGGTACCGTGAGTACGCAGCTGCGGCTTCCAAACATTTGATCGCTTGCCCGTACGTGAGTGCCGCTATTTGCATGTCACGTGCGTAGCTTTGGGGAAATATATGTGCTGTATGAACTTTGCGGAGGTGAACGGTACTTTGGGCTGTGGGATTGAGTGTGTTGTGCGGGTGTTTGATTTGTATTGGCGGGTTATATGGACGGGAGGGGGGAGGCGTTTGTTATGCGGATTAATTTGTGGTATATTAAATATAAGCCTGGTTGTGTTGTGGCTAATAGAGTATATTCATGTCTTGTGTTTATTTACTGTTTTAGTCATTCCCAGCTGAATATCAGGTCCCACCCGCCTTTCACAGCATCTTCCCTATCTGAATTGCTTCCACTGCCCTCTAGTCCTTCACTCTCACGTTCCTCATCCACAAATCTTTCATCCTCGCTCAAACTAATGGGGAAATCGTCGCTTTCTCGGTCCGAATCGCTCTCGCTGCTGGTGGCCATGATTGTAAACAATGTGCAGATGTGAGGAGCTCCACAACCTGTGACGTCACGCTACATTCAGTACAGGCAAAGTTTTTTTACCAGCGACCAAAAGTTGCGAACTTTATCGTCGATGTTCTCTACTAAATCCTTTCAGCAAAAATATGGCAATATCGCGAAATGATCAAGTACGACACATAAAATGGATCTGCTATCCCCGTTTAAATAAGAAAATCTCATTTCAGTAGGCCTTTTAAGTTTGATTGAATGGGTGATTTTTTTTTTTTCTTTATCTATATTTTAATTAAACAGATGTCCTCTTAGAGCAGCTGTGGTAACAACACACCCGCACAGACCGAAGGCTGAAGTCATCAATGATTTATTTTTGAACTACTTTTTCGGACCACATCCTCCTCAAACCCACCAAAGTGTGGCTGGAAGTTGCGCACACAAGCACGCTATGGTCCTTTTTTTTTTTGGTGAGGGCGCACACTTCAAGTGCGCACGCACACACACACACACACACACACACACACACACACACACACACACACACACACACACACACAGACTTCCGAACTCACCCCTAGAGGAGGAGAAATCCCCGAAGAGGAGCCCCGTCAGGAGGAGAAGCCAGAAGTCGCGTCTTAGTCTGGCCATTTTCCTCACAGTCAGCCCCCTCCTCTTCATCAGCATCAGCATCATCGACCTCCCTAAATCCGTCATGTTGCTGTTAAATAAATCCAAGCTGGCTTCAAAAGCCTTCCCCCCCACCTTGCCGCTCTGCTTGGTTGAAGGGAGCGGAAGGGGGGTAAAAGATGACGGCCGCCCCCCTCCTCCTTTTTCTTAATTCCTTGTTGATCTTTTCAATATATACAACAACACACTAATCAAAAGAAAAGAAAAGAAAACAACGCCACCCGAGGATCAATGGCGGATATTCCGGGCGCACATGTCCAGGATGGAGGAGCGGTGCCGGGCTGGCAGCGTGAGAAGCAGCGCGCCACCGGTGTGAGATGTCATAGCAGAGGAGGAGGAGGAGGAAGGATGGAGCGACTCGGTGAAGGTGAGGAGAGAAGAGAGATGATGCTGGCTAGGTCCTCACAGCACACTGAGCGGTGCCGACTGAGAAGCATGCAGGGGGGAGAGAGAGAGAGAGAGAGAGAGAGGGAGAGAGGGAGAGAGGGAGAGAGGGAGAGAGGGAGAGAGAGAGAGAGAGAGAGAGAGAGAGAGAGAGAGAGAGAGAGAGAGAGAGAGAGAGAGAGAGAGAGAGAGAGAGAGAGAGAGAGAGAGAGAGAGAGAGAGAGAGAGATACCTTTAACAAGACTTTGCTGGTCTCAGTTTTGGATGAAACTAAGACTTGGTGTAAAGTGTCATGTCAATTCACGCATAATCTTGACAAGTTAAGTCAAAGTTAAATGATAGTCACACACACACACTAGGTGTGGTGAAATATGTCCTCTGCATTTGACCCATCCCCTTGTTCACCCCCCCTGGGAGGTGAGGGGAGCAGTGTGGGCAGCAGTGGTGCCGCGCCCGGGAATAATTTTTGGTGATTTAACCCCCAATTCCAACCCTTATAATGGGTAATGGGCAGAGCCGGCCCAAGGCATAAGCGTACTAAGCGCTTGCTTAGGGGCCCCGCGGCCACCAGGGGGCCCCCAAAAGCAATTAACAAAAAATTCTTATTTTTTATTTTTTGTATGTACGAGTCTGAGTCAGACTCGCGCATGGCAGTGATTAGTATTAATATCAAAGTCGGCCATCAGATTTCTTACAGCGATGTCATAAATGACTTTGCCTCCAGAAAAGCCAGGAAGCACAGGTTTTAAGGAGTGGGTGGAGTGGTGTGGGTGGTGAAGAACAGAGGAACAAAACTGTGATGTGATGGTCAAATGTGTGAATTAAGGACCTTAATTTAAGGTAGTTCATTTTGATTTTTTCCCCAAAAATGTTTTGCACATCGTTATGTACGTTTACATAGTTTTAATATGTAGTAACTTTATATTTGTTTATAAACCGTTATGTTACCTTGTTTCTGGTAACTCTGTTCATTAATATTATTTAAGTATTTGCTTGATATTTAATTTAATTATGTTTTTTTTTGTACAATTGAATTTGTTCCTTTTTATATATATTTAAGTGATTTTATTGTTGCACTTTATTGTTTTTCTTGCACTACGAATTATTTTTGCACATTGCTGTTTCAGGTTTTTGTTACCTAAAATAATAAAGTGAATCAGAATCAGCTTTATTGTCCAGTTATGTTTAACACACATGGAATTTAACTTCAGTAGACTGTGCTCTCTTTGTACAAAGTAAACATTAAATATGAACAATTAACTAAAAATATAAACTAGTAATTAAAGATTAATATGTACAAGACTGATGAGACAAGATGACACTTTTACTGTAAATACAAAGCTTTATCACTTGGACTGTTCAACCCCAGGCCACTCTTGTAGCTGAATGTTTTCTACATTTTAAGTTTAAGAACCATAGATGACAAGATGGCGGCGCATTGCTATGCAGCGGCTTGCTAACGCTCTTGGGAGTGTAGAGCGATTTGGCAAAAAACACCCGTCATTTCTGTCAATTTAATGGCTGGCTCAAAGCGTGAACACTCTGTGATCACATACGACCGACAGACAATTCTGGATGTGGATGGATCGGGTCGTTATAGACTGAAAGATGCATGTACGGTGGACCTCCTCACTAGCATGGGAATACTTCGCGGGCTACATCGAGCGGCCTTTGTAGCAGCGGAGTCAAGTGCTAGCGGTGACCGCCAATGGAGACAACGTAAGCGGTGTGAGCGGAAGCAGAAGCGGGGATGCCGAGCGGGGCTAACAACAAAGGGAAAAGCTAACCAAAGAAGCGTGGAGACTCCGGGTAAGAAGCCATTTAAACTAGAACTAGCCGGCGCCAGGCTGGATAATCCCTGCACACATAGCAATTCTCTTAGAATAAAACACAACTCACATAATGTTTTTTCTTTTGTGACCGTGTCAGAGGCAGATATACATTGTACTGAGGTAGCTAACTATGATGCGTTCAGTTTATCGCAACATCAAGCAAACAATCTGAATATTCCTGTCGTATCAATTCCTAGATATGGTCGGAACTATTTAAAGTGCACTACGCATAATAAATGCAACATTATTAATATTGTTACTTCGGATAATTTCCACAAACAATCCTCAAAACAGCCCACTACCTATATTATGGGCTTTTTAAACATAAGATCATTATCTTCCAAAACGTTATTAGTTAATGAAGTCATTAGAGACAACAAACTTGACGTCGTTGGTCTCGCCGAGACCTGGCTCAAACCAGACGATTTTTTTGCGCTAAATGAGGCATCTCCTCCTAACTATACCAATACACATGTTGCCCGACCTCTTAAAAGGGGAGGGGGTGTCGCACTAATATACAATGAAAACTATGATTTTACACTTAACCTAAATAATAAACATAACTCGTTTGAGGTGCTCACTTTGACGTTTGTCACACCGCTGCCTCTCCACCTGGCTGTTATCTACCGCCCCCCTGGGCCCTATTCGGACTTCATCAGTGAATTCTCAGAGTTTGTTGCTGATCTAGTGACGCACGCCGACAATATAATCATAATGGGGGATTTTAATATCCATATGAATACCCCATCGGACCATCCATGCGTGGCGCTCCAGACTATAATTGATAGCTGTGGTCTTACACAAATAATAAATGAACCCACGCATCGCAACGGTAATACGATAGATCTAGTGCTTGTCAGGGGTGTCACCACCTCTAAAGTTACGATACTCCCATACACTAAAGTAATGTCCGATCATTACCTTATAAAATTCGAAGTTCTGACTCATTGTCAACAAACTAATAATAATAATAATAACTACTATAGCAGCCGCAACATTAATGCTGCCACAACGACGACTCTTACTGACCTACTGCCTTCGGTAATGGCACCATTCCCAAATTATGTGGGCTCTATTGATAACCTCACTAACAACTTTAATGACGCCCTGCGCGACACCATTAATAGTGTAGCACCGCTAAAGCTAAAAAGGGCCCCTAAAAGGCGTACCCCATGGTTTACAGAAGAAACTAAAGCCCAGAAATTATCATGTAGAAAGCTGGAACGCAAATGGCGTGCGACTAAACTGGAGGTTTTCCATCAAGCATGGTGTGATAGTTTAATAACTTATAAACGCATGCTTACCTCAGCTAAAGCTAAATATTACTCAAATCTCATCCACCTCAACAAAAATGATCCTAAATATTTGTTTAGTACAGTAGCATCGCTAACCCAACAAGGGACTCCTCCCAGTAGCTCCACCCACTCAGCAGATGACTTTATGAATTTATTTAATAAGAAAATTGAAGTCATTAGAAAAGAGATTAAAGACAATGCATCTCAGCTACAACTGGGTTCTATTAACACAAATACGACTGTATATACGACGGATACCGCCTTCCAAAATAGTTTCTCTCTCTTTGATGAAATAACATTGGAGGAATTGTCAAAATGTGTAAATGGGACAAAACAAACAACATGTTTACTTGACCCAATTCCTGGGAAACTTATCAAGGAGCTTTTTGTATTATTAGGTCCATCAGTGTTAAATATTATAAACTTATCACTTTCCTCCGGCACTGTTCCCCTAGCATTCAAAAAAGCGGTTATTCATCCTCTACTCAAAAGACCTAACCTCGATCCTGATCTCTTGGTAAACTACCGGCCGGTGTCCCACCTTCCGTTTATCTCAAAAATCCTCGAAAAAATTGTCGCACAGCAGCTAAATGAACACTTAGTGTCTAACAATCTCTGTGAACCTTTTCAATCCGGTTTCAGGGCAAATCACTCTACGGAGACAGCCCTCGCAAAAATGACTAATGATCTATTGCTAACGATGGATTCTGATGCTTCATCTATGTTGCTGCTTCTTGATCTTAGCGCCGCTTTCGATACTGTTGATCATAATATTTTATTAGAGCGTATCAAAACGCGTAATGGGATGACAGACTTAGCCTTGTCTTGGTTTAACTCTTATCTTACTGACAGGATGCAGTGTGTCTCCCATAACAATGTGACCTCGGACTATGTTAAGGTAATGTGCGGAGTTCCCCAGGGTTCGGTTCTTGGCCCTGCACTCTTTAGTATTTACATGCTGCCGCTAGGTGACATCATACGCAAGTACGGTGTTAGCTTTCACTGTTATGCTGATGACACTCAACTCTACATGCCCCTAAAGCTGATCAACACGCCGGATTGTAGTCAGCTGGAGGCGTGTCTTAATGAAATTAAACAATGGATGTCCGCTAACTTTTTGCAACTCAACGCTAAGAAAACGGAAATGCTGATTATCGGTCCTGCTCAACACCGACATCTATTTAATAATACCACCTTAACATTTGACAACCAAACAATGGCGACTCGGTAAAGAATCTGGGTATTATCTTCGACCCAACTCTCTCGTTTGAGTCACACATTAAGAGTGTTACTAAAACGGCCTTCTTTCATCTCCGTAATATCGCTAAAATTTGTTCCATTTTGTCCACAAGCGATGCTGAGATCATTATCCATGCGTTCGTTACATCTCGTCTCGATTACTGTAACGTTTTATTTTCGGGCCTCCCTATGTCTAGCATTAAAAGATTACAGATGGTACAAAATGCGGCTGCTAGACTTTTGACAAAAACAAGAAAGTTTGATCATATTACGCCTATACTGGCTCACTTGCACTGGCTTCCTGTGCACCTAAGATGCGACTTTAAGGTTTTACTACTTACATATAAAATACTACACGGTCAAGCTCCTGCCTATCTTGCCGATTGTATTGTACCATATGTCCCGGCAAGAAATCTGCGTTCAAAGAACTCCGGCTTATTAGTGATTCCCAGAGCCCAAAAAAAGTCTGCGGGCTATAGAGCGTTTTTTATTCGGGCTCCAATACTATGGAATGCCCTCCCGGTAAAAGTTAGAGATGCTACCTCAGTAGAAGCATTTAAGTCTCATCTTAAAACTCATTTGTATACTCTAGCCTTTAAATAGACTCCCTTTTTAGACCATTTGATCTGCCGTTTCTTTTCTTTTCTTTTCTACTCTTCTCCCAACCCGGGGTGGACCGCTAGCCTGTCCATCAGATGGGGACATCTCTACGCTGCTGACCTGTCTCCGCTCGGGATGGTTCCTGCTGGCCCCACTATGGACTGGACTTTCGCTGATGTGTTGGACTTTCACAATATTATGTCAGACCCACTCGACATCCATTGCTTTCGGTCTCCCCTAGAGGGGGGGTGGGGGGTTACCCACATATGCGGTCCTCTCCAAGGTTTTTCATAGTCATTCACATTGACGTCCCCTGGGGTGAGTTTTCCTTGCCCGTATGTGGGCTCTGTACCGAGGATGTCGTTGTGGCTTGTACCGGCCCTTTGAGACACTTGTGATTTAGGGCTATATAAATAAACATTGATTGATTGATTGATTGATATGTGGCACTCTAGACATCATTCGTTCATTCATTGGTATTATTTATGTTCTTAACTGGGCCACCCCCATATCTTTATAAATGACATGTCATTTGTAAAGACATGCCAGGCTGACAATAGGATAATGTAAACAACACTGCCAGAGCCGCAATGAGTTTATAGTAGGTGTGTGAATGATCAACAATCAATATTATTGGCAGAAATAGAGGGCCCCAAAATCAAATTTTGCTTAGGGCCCCATGGAGGCTTGGGCCGGCACTGGTAATGGGTCCCATTTTTATAGTCTTTGGTATGACTCGGCCGGGGTTTGAACTCACAACCTACCGATCTCAGGGCGGACACTCTAACCACTAGTCCACTGAGTAGGTGGCAAGCAAGGAGCTTCCTCAATTCCCCTGTTGGAAAACATTTCGCCGGAACGTATCAGGATTATTATTGTTAGGAGCATCTGCCACACTTGGGATACACATGGGATATTTGTTAGCTTGTTTTTGTTTTCCTGTTTTGGAAAAGTGTCTTTTAAAAAACGCTGGTGAAAAGCAGGGAACTTCTTCAATTGCCCTAGAAGAAACCAATACACCTCCCCGTATCAGGCTTACATGGGTATACAAGGAGCGACCTTCACAGTTAGGAGGCACATGGGATATTTGTTTGCCGTTTTTGGTTTCTTGTCTTTGAAAAGTGTCTTTCAAAAAACACTGGTGAAAAGCAGGGAACTTCCTCAATCGACCTAGTAGAAACCAACACACCTTCCCGTATCAGGCTTACATGGGCACACTAGGAGCGACCTTCACACGTTTGATACACATGGGATATTTGCGTGCTTGTTTTTGTTTTCCTGTTTTTGAAAAGTGTCTTTCAAAAAACACTGGTGAAAAGCAGGGAACTTCCTCAATCGACCTAGTAGAAACCAACAAACATTCCTGTATCAGGCTTACATGGGTATATTAGGAGCGACCTTCACACATTCGATACACATGGGTCTTCTTCATCATCGTATGGGCAGCTGTTTTCCGGCACCCGGACCTGAGGCCGAGGGTCTATGATTTTTACCACCCCAGGCCCGGGGGGCCCTCCCGTTCATATGTCAGGACACACAGAAGTGAGCCAGGTCACCGAGCAGTCATCCAGGTCCGCCAGGCCACGCAAACCATTAGGAGCACGATAAATCGGGCAACGCAGGATCACGTGGTCGGCAGTCTGCTCCTCCGCGCCACACTCACACGTCACGTTAGGTGCTAAGCCCCACTGGAACATGTTTGAGCGAAAGCGACCGACACCAGTTCGGAGGCGGTTAAGCCTCACCCAGGCCACTCGTGGTAGTGAGAGGCCTGGTATTGAGCCGGTGTCAGGTATGAAGTCACGGAGTCTGGAGGAGATGGTATGCTCCAGGTCCGTGCTCCATTTGTGATTCGCCCAGTGAGCCGCCCTGATGTTGTTGTCACTGCATTGCTGCAGGAGCTTCAGGGCGGCTGGTACCAGTGGGTCTCTGGAGGGGAGGCGGGGCGTTGGCTCTGAGGAGAGTGTGAGCCTTTCATGGAGCAGGTGGTTCTCATCCATGTTTGCCTGGCCCGCCAGAGTTGCTACAGCACCTTGGCGACGAAGCTCAGCGGGTTGGATGCCTGCTAAGATGGGCAGTAGCTCCACAGGGGTGGGGCGCAGGCATCCAGTGATAACACGCAAGGCTTCGTTGATCGGGACATCAAGTTGTTTAGAGTGAGCACTGCGCGCCCAGACAGGTGCGCAGTACTCAGCAGTTGAGTAGACCAGGGCAAGTGCTGCTGTTCGCAGAGTTCTTGCCCCGGCACCCCAACCGGACCCGACCAACCGTCTCAGCAGTGAGACGCGGGTGTTGAGTTTCTTGCGTGTTGCCAAGAGGTGTTTACGGAAAGTGAGCGACCTGTCCAGGGTGACCCCAAGGTATTTAGGGTCAGGACGAGGGTCTTCAGGTGTAGGACGAGGCCGGCATAGGGTAAGGGAAGCCCCATCCGGCTTCCGCACCTCGAACCTGATCTCACGATCCGCTTCCCAATTGTATAGGTGGAAAGCTTGTGTCACCGTCTTGGATTCGCTGAGCTTCAATCTCCAGTTATGGAGGTAAGCCACTAAAGTCTCCATGTCCTGGCTTAGAGTTCCCTCCAAGGCCTGCCAGTCCCTGTCGGAGTGCAGCAGCGCGAGATCGTCTGCGTATGCGAACCTCCGTGAGACTGTGGCAGGCAGGTCGTATGTATAGATGTTATACAGGAGGGGAGCCAGGACAGATCCCTGGGGGACGCCATTTTTCAGGCGCCGCAACCTGCTTTTATCTCCGTTACTGGTGGTGAGAGTAAAGCTGCGGTTCCAGACAAGCTCCATGATCATTTTGACCATGTGCCTGTCTGGAAGCAGGCGGAGAAGTTTGCAGGTGAGGCCGCGGTGCCAGACTGTGTCATAGGCAGCAGTCAGGTCTATGAAGACGGCACCGGCCTTCTTTTTCGCCTCAAAGCAGTCCTCGATGTCCTGGGTAAGGAGGGCGACCTGATCCACCGTGGACTTCCCACGTCGAAAACCCGCCTGCTCCCGGGGGAGGTGGGGGTCTATGATGGGCTCGACACGGGCGTGAATCAGGCGCTCGAGGACTTTAAAGGGGACGCAGAGCAACGAGATTGGTCTGTAGCTCGTTACGTCATCCTTTGGCTTGTTCGGCTTGGGGATAGCGACAACAGTGGCCCTTCTCCAAATCCTGGGGATCCGGAGTTGGCGCAGGCAAGAAGACAGGAAAACTCTCAGCCAGGACTTCATTGCAGGGGCAGCGTGGAGCACGAGTTCTGGGCAGATGTTGTCAGGCCCAGCAGACTTGCCTGGTTTGGTATACTGGAGGGCAGCTGTGAACTCCTCCGGTGAAAACTCACCGGAGATGTTACACTCGCTAGATGTTGTTGTCCTCCAGAGGTCTGCAGTTTCCTGGCGCACCGCCCGGGAAAAATCTCGATTCATCCCGGTATGTGCCCCGTTTTTCACAACCTGTGCTGCAATAGCATTTGCGGTAACGGGGCATGTTCGGGGTGCGCGCTCAGACCTACCAGTCAAGTTGTTCAAAGTGCTCCACGCGATACGGCTAGTGTGCGAGAAGTCGATGGAGTGGACTGCCTCTTTCCAGCGCTGGTGCCTCTTCCTTCCAAGAGTGGAAAGAAGGGCAGTGGCTGAATTGTTAGCCTCCGGGCCATAGGGAGCCCGGAGGAAGGCGCTGTAGAGGGTCTCACACTCGCCATCCCAGCATGGTTTGTAGTTCTTACGCCGGCCGCGTGGGATGGCTTTTTTGGCCGCAGATGTTAGTGCCCTACAGAAGTCCTGGAATGCCTCGTCCACGTTGGGTGTGTCTGGTGGTGGGAGACACCGTGTGGACTTGTTGGTATGGAGGCGATAGAGTTTCCAATTGGCCTTCCGGAAGTTCCATCGCTTCATCGGTCCGCTCGGAACTGTTGTCACGAGGTCGGGCACCGATATCAGCGACGGTCGGTGTTGCGACCTGGGGAACATTCCTAGAACACGTCTGTCGGGGAGCTGGGTGTCCACACCGACACTCACGAAAGCCAGGTCAGGGTTCGTGTCAGTGTTATGCCGAGCGGAGTGAAAGCTGGCTGGGCCCTTCGGGTTGTAGAGAAGGTTGAACGAGTTGCGCTCTGCCCAGTCAGAAAGAGTTTCCCCGCTCGGTGAGGTGGTACTGTATCCCCACCGTGTATGCCGGCAGTTGAAATCACCAGCATATACACACGGTGGTTCAAGCACTGGCAGTGACACTGGCGTGAGTTGTGAGGGTGGTGGTTTGTAGACGTTGACAATTTTGATGTCGCCAACGTCCACTCGCAGCCACTCGATCTCGGAGTTGTCCGGTGATCGATCGGCGAGGGTCCAGCTCAGATCGTTGTGGACAAACGTGGCAAGGCCATGCTTCTTGCTCAGGATTGACCCAGCTAGCGTGAAGTTGGTGATCGCTAGCTTGTCCGCTGTTGGGCGGTGGGTTTCCTGAAGGAGGATGACCATGGCTTGGGTGGTGTGGGCCATGTGCTCGATGACGGATGTTTTGGCATCTGTGAGCCCTTCAACGTTCAGTTGCAGTATTCTTGGTTGGAGACCGGCAGCAGTGTTGCTACCAGATCTCCGCCCAGACTGCCCCTGGACGCCAGAACGGGAGGGTACCCGAGTTGAAAGTTTTTTGTTTCGCCGCGTTGCCATGGAGTAGAGCAGCGCGGTTACTTGCAGGGATCACGGCGTGAACGTAAACTTTCTCGATCCCCGGGGTTATTTGTGTGATCCCCGGGGTTATTTGTGTGCTTGTTTTTGTTTTCCTGTTTTTGAAAAGTGTCTTTCAAAAAGCACTGGTGAAAATCAGGGATCTTCCTCAACTGACCGAGTAGACACCAATACACATTCCCGTATCAGGATTACGCGGGAATACTTGGAGCTACCTTCACAGTTAGGATACACGTTGTATATATTTTAGCATGTTTTGGAAAAGTTTCTCTCAAAAAACACTAGTAAAAAGCAGGGAACTTCCTTAATCGCCCTAGTAGAAACCAACACACCTTCCCGTATCAGGCTTACATGGATATACTAGGAGCGACCTTCACACTTACGATACACATGGGATATTTGCGTGCTTGTTTTTGTTTTCCTGTTTTTGAAAAGTGTCTTTCAAAAAACACTGGTGAAAATCAGAGAACAACACACCTTACCATATCAGGCTTACGCGGGAATACAAGGAGCTACCTTCACACTTTTAGGACACACGTTGGATATTTGTTACATGTTTTGAAAAAGTGTCTATCAAAAAATGCTGATGAAAAGCAGGGACCTTCCTTATTCGCCCTAGTAGAAACAGACACACCTTCCCGTATCAGGCTTACATGGGTATACAAGGAGCGACCTTCACAGTTAGGAGGCGCATGGGATATTTGTTTGCAGTTTTTGGTTTCTTGTTTTTGAAAAGTGTCTTTCAAAAATCACTGGTGAAAAGCAGGGAACTTCCTCAATCGACCTAGTAGAAACCAGTACACCTTCCCGTATCAGGCTTACATGGGTACACTAGGAGCGACCTTCACACGTTTGGTACACATGGGATATTTGCGTGCTTGTTTTTGTTTTCCTGTTTTTGAAAAGTGTCTTTCAAAAAACACTGGTAAAAGGAAGGAACTTCCTCAATCGCCCTAGTAGAAACCAGTACACCTTCCCGTATCAGGCTTACGCGGGAATACTAGGAGCTAGCTTCACACTTTTAGGATACACGTTGGATATTTTTTAGCATGTTTAGGAAAAGTGTCTTTCAAAAAACACTGGTGAAAAGCAAGGACCTTCTTCAATCGCCCTAGTAGAAACAGACACACCTTCCTGTATCAGGCTTACATGGGTATACTAGGAGCTACCTTCACAGTTAGGGTGCGTTTGGGATATTTTTGGTTTCCTGTTTTTGAAGTGTCTTAAAAAACACTGGTAAAAAGCAGGGGACTTTGTCAATCCCCCTGATAGAAACTTAAACACCTTACCGTATCAGGCATACACGGGTATAAGAGTGTCTGCCACACTTAGGATACACATGGGATATTTGTGAGCTTGTTTTTGTTTTCCTGTTTTTGAAAAGTGTCTTTCAAAAAACACTGATGAAAAGCAGGGAAATTCCTCAATCGCCCTAGTAGAAACCACCACACCTTCCTGTATCAGGCTTATGCGGGAATACTAGGAGCTACCTTCACACTTTAAGGATACACGTTGGATATTTGTTAGCACGTTCTGGAAAAGTGTCTCTCAAAAAATCCCTCTGAAAAGCAGGGAACTTCCTTAATCGCCCTAGTAGAACCCAATACACCTTCCCGTATCAGGCTTACATGGGTATAGGAGTGTCTGCCACACTTCTGATACACATGGGATATTTGTGTGCTTGTTTTTGTTTTTCCTGTTTTTTAAAAGTGTCTTTCAAAAAACACTGGTGAAAAGCAGGGAACTTCCTGAATCGCCCTAGTAGAAACCACCACACCTTCCCGTATCAGGCTTACGCAGGAATGCTAGGAGCTAACTTCACACTTTTAGGATACACGTTGGATATTTGTTACCATGTTTTGGAAAAGTGTCTCTCAAAAAATGCTGGTGAAAAGCAGGAAACTTTCTTAATCACACTAGTAGAAACCAACACACATTCCCGTGTCAGGCTTACATGGGTACACTAGGAGCTACCTTCACAGTTAGGATGTGCATGGGATATTTTTTTGCTGTTTTTGGTTTCCTGAGTGCCATCTCCGGGTTGGGGAGGAGACCCTGCCCCATGTGGAGGAGTTCAAGTTCCTTGGAGTCTTGTTCACGAGTGAGAGAAGAGTGGATCGTGAGATCGACAGGCAGATCGGTGCAGCGTCTTCAGTAATGAGACGCTGTATCGATCCGTTGTGGTGAAGAAGGAGCCGAGCCGGAAGGCAAAGCTCTCAATTTACCGGTCGATCTACGTTCCCATCCTCACCTATGGTCATGAGCTTTGGGTTATGACCGAAAGGACAAGATCACGGGTACAAGCGGCCAAAATGAGTTTCCTCCGCCAGGTGGTCAGGCTCTCCCTTAGAGATAGGGTAAGAAGGTCTGTCATCCAGGAGGAGCTTAAAGTAAAGTTGCTGCTCCTCCACATCGAGAGGAGCCAGATGAGGTGGTTCGGGCATCTGGTCAGGAAGCCACCCGAGCGCCTCCCTAGGGAGGTGTTTAGGGCACGTCCAACCGGGAGGAGGCCACAGATAAGACCCAGGACACGTTGGGAAGACTATGTCTCCTGGCTGGCCTGGGAAAGCCTTGGGATCCCCCGGCAGGAGCTGCACAAAGTGGCTGCAGAGAGGTAAGTCTGGGCTTCTCTGCATAGCCCCCGCGACCCGACCTCGGATAAGAGGAAGAAGATGGATGGATGGGTTTTTGAAAAGTGTCTTTCAAAAAACACTGGTAAAAAGCAGGGGACTTTGTCAATCCCCCTGATAGAAACTCATACACCTTACCGTATCAGGCTTGCAGGGGTTATACTAGGAGCTACCTTCGCACATATAGAATACACATTGGATATTTGTTAGCTTGTTTTGGAGAAGTGTCTCAGTGGACCAAATATCGGTAATTAGGGGTGCTAAAAAAATCGATACACATTCAAATCGTAGTTCTTATTTGTTTTGTTTTCTAAATCGATTCATAATTTTCAAGTATTCATTGTTAGTATTTACTTTTCATAAAAATGCATTTTTAAAAATATCATATTTTTGGGCCATCTTCGCCCAAGTATTCGTCATCAGCCTAGAGGAGCTTTTGCAACCTGTAACCTCTTTTAAAATGGTTTATTAAAATTCTTATACCAAATAATGTATTGCAAGAATCGGTTTAAATCAAGAATCGTCTTCAATCAATAATCTATTTTGAATTAAATCCTCAACCCAAGAATCAGAATCAAATTGTGGGTCACTGTAAAATTCAAATAATGGTTTCAGTAAAACATATTTAAAAAGTTATATGTGACACGTTACATTGTCCGACAATTCCACGCACATAAAATAACATGACGTTTTGCGGGTCACACACTTGTAGGACTTTCTTTTCTGCGTTAGATAGTTTTCACCAGCTGACATGTATTGAAGAAGCTATGAAATAAAGAAAGAGCCAAAAACGTTCACGGAGATGTAGACTTACCATTAGGAAAACAGAGGCAGTTTCCTGGGGCCCCGAGATTTCCAGGGGCCCCAAAACAATATCACATAAAAAACTGATCTTTTGTTCAAACACGGCTACTGTCCAAGCTCTCTTTTTCCCACCAGTCACATATCTCCAGCCTTCACAACAATAGGACTGCACTGCGCAAAAAAAATAATGATCTCATAACATGTCTTACACTTTATTAAATTTGGATACATTTTTCTATAAAATTGAGTAAACGTGTTGGGGTCAGTGATACTCACTGCGCACCACGCCAAGCTTTAATGTACAGCTTGTGTGGTTAAGTTTTTTATTTATCTAATTTTTATTTTTTATTTTTTTTACATGTCCTGTGCCGCCACTCAGGTAAATCATATTGTTGATGTAGATGTCCATATATGATGTACAGATTTGCTTTTCAAAAGAGAACTGTGGGATATTTCTCCTGTTGCCCTATATGTCTTTGACTTTATCATTGCATGGTAGTTTCTAACAACATGCCTAATTGCCTTTTTGTTGTTATGTGTGTTGCCTTGGGCCCCCGAATGACTAAATATGCTCCTGGTTGCAAGGAGACACCATTTCTGACAACTGCAATGAGCAAGTTTGTTGAAAAGGAATGTTTGAAGTACTTTATTTAGTGCTTCTTTACTTATATTTAGCTCTTTTTGGAAAAAAATAAATAAAAAATTCACTCAGCTTTTTCTTGGGTGTGTCTATGCCAGGGGTGTCAAACGTACGGCCTGCGGGCCGGATCAGCCCCGCAAACAGGTTTTATCCGGCCCGCGGGATGAGATTGCTAAGTATAAAAATGAGCCAAAATTTTCGAATGAAACAAACTGCTGTACTAAATGTGTCCACTAGATGTCACAATAGCAATTATTTGTATTTTTGTAGATTATGCTACATATGTAAAAAAAAAAAAAAAAAACACATGATATTAGTTCACCAGTCGGGGAAAATGAGCAAACTACATAAATAACATCCTGTTATTTGATTTTGATATTATTTTTTTATCGTGATAGATTGAAAATGAACACCAATGAGTTGACTGATGAACATGATCACATAATGTATTCAGAAAGTATAAATAATGAAAAATAAAGATACATGCAAGTGTAATTAAAAAACAACAACATTATGATTTGTACATTTTCAGAATGTGCTTGTTCTATTTTTAAACAGAGAAAACAATCTGAAGTTGTCTTTATCTTAAAGTTATCGTGCCGTGATTTTAACAGTCCTGCCCACTTGGGAGTAGATTTTCCTCCATGTGGCCCCCGATCTAAAATGAGTTTGACACCCCTGGTCTATGCATCACCTAGTTTAGTTATGCCACATCATATCCAGTGTTTAGCTGCATCGGTGATGTTGGCGTTTAAATTTGCTTTACTGGCATGTAGCCCAAGACCTGACTTAGACAGTCTCAATTTGCCGGTTTGGTTCGATTATTTTGATCCTGGACTGCATTCACACTTGACCAAAAAAAACATACATTTACTGTGTATATACGTATGCTAAGGTGTCTTGATACATACAAGTCAAATTTGAGTGGCTTACTGTAAGTAGCCATTCAACTATAAATTATGCTGATTTTAATGTAAAGTGTCATTGCCGAACTTTAATTATATTATACAGTGGCTTTATTGTCAATCATCTGTTTGAAACCTTGTAAGCACAACTGAGACAAAGGGATGGTTGATCCCCACTAGTCTTGATGATGTTTGCTCGGTTTTAAAACAAAGGTTTCATTGAAGTGGTGTGCTCTGATACCAGTGTGTTTTGAAGGACAGGGACCAGAAGTAACAGTTGTTATAATTGTGACATACTCACTATATAGCAAGCTTAACATGAAAGCGGGTGTATTCAGTTTTCATGGACATCAAACATTCCACTCTGAGACATGGCTTTAAGGGTAACCAAAAGGGGGAAAAGGGACATTTTTTCAGCTGAAAACAGTGTGACGTTAATAGCCCCAATATTACTTCTTGAGAGCAACATGATCAAAAAAATCAGTCCAGCTAATGAATGGTAAACACATTTGAGCTGCTACACGCACACACACACACAAACACACACACACACACACACACACACACACACGCACACGCACACACACGCACACACTAGTGACCAATTTCTGTTACCAAGAGGCAAAAGTACCAAAATAGTACATTTAAGGGTACCACCAGTGCAGCCCTGTATGTACCAGAATCGGTACTTTAATAGCCACAGACTGAAGTCCGTTGGTACTACTGGGTACCGTTTCACGTAAAGTGCCTTATTTAAATACGTTTGTTGCACGTGTTGTCATGTCCGGTTGCAGACTCTGCACCGGCTCAAGCACTTGCAGTCAAGATCCCAGAGCGGACTCAGCCGGACTGCCTCTATAAGTAATGTTACAATTTTTCAAGCCAACAAAGCAAGAAGAAGAAGTTCAATAGTTGAACAAAAATTGATAATCTCACTCATGTCCTAAGTGAATAATCAATTACTTAACTATTTATTTATGAGAACTTCAATTATTGTGTATATATTTATATGTCTAATATATATATTTATGTATTTAATATTGTGTTTATTTACTTATGGTATATTTATTTATTTATTCCTGGTACTGTTACAAACATAACAAAGAAATTGGATATAACTGCTATGATATGAAAAGGGGTAGAATTAAATAAGCTCTGCTTCTTCCTACTCCTTTTCGGACGTGCTGTGGTGAAACAACTGGAAATGTGTGATGCATTACATTGTAATTGTATTGTATGCATGTATAAAATAAACTGAAACCAAGTAACTAGTTAACTAACTAACTAACTAACACTCAGGCTCTACTTTTCAAAATGTGCTAACTCAATGCTAATTTACACAGGATTTCCCATAGACACGCTACCAATTAGCATAAGCGATTTTACATGGTGATTTCAAGATTACGGTCAAGGTCTATTTATTTATACAGCACAATTTTTAAACAGCCACTACTGACACAAAGTGTTTTACCATTTAAAATCAGAAAGGTAAAAAAACGAAAAATAGTATAAAATTACAATAAGTAAAGAACATGCTCTAAAAACATAACTAAACAAACTAGTCAACAAAATGGTGAAAACTAAATAAGCAGTAGAACTAAATAAGGAATATAATTATAACATAAAGAAATAAATAAAATCATAAAAATGCCTATTAAAATGTCCAGCTCAGTCTGTGTTATGTGCCAACGCAAATAAGTCTGTTTTTAGTAAAGATTTCAAAACTTCCAAATTTGGTTATCAAAACTACAACAAAGATTCACGTTACGATCAACAGCTGTAGGGCTCAACAAAAGAAAATACTTAATGGCAAAGACTACTTCCTGACTATATTAACACATAGTAGTCTATACATTACTGCCATATAACGTCTTGGAATTGTATGCATGCAATGTCTACTATATAATATTTTTAAATGAGATTCAAAAGTTTAAGAAAACAATATGGTAACTGTACAGCACAGCTCAGTATTAAATTATTTTTTTTTTAAAGATAGATTTTATTGTTAATAAATAAAAATAATAATATAAAATAAACATTTATTAACACATTTAAACATACACAAAAGTAGTGAAAATTGGTACCATTGTGTACCGGTCTCAATTCCCAGGTCCGAGGAGTTGGTACCATATTGGTTCAAATGTGAAAGGTACGCATCCCTATAATACAGTAATTGTTAACAAAGAATATGCCTGTGCATTATCAAAAATGAAAGTCTGTGGTGTTCCCCCACTTTATGGAGCACACCAACTGTCCGTGTTTCTATGGCCTCGGGCTTGTGCACTATACCCTACACTTATGGGAGATCTTAGGTACATTTCCCTTCAGGAGGTCTGCACAGAGACTTCCAGTGGGAGAAACCGGATGTCAAAACATCGTGATTGACAACCTTCAACAGCCGTGCACCTCATAAAGCTCCAGTGCCAGCGAAATGTACAGTGATAATGGTGCACCGTGTTCCTCTGCTAAAACAGAAGAACGTAGAAAAAGTAGGGACCTAGGAAATGTGCAGATATTAAAAGTGAAAGGTGACAGTGGGTGAGACAGTAGGCTATTGTACTGTAAGGTGGGAAGAAAGATGTATAGAAAGAGAGAGGGCGCAGAGAAGAACATGGGAAAACATGACAGAAATAAGTGGGACGATAGATAAAAACAACAAGGCTACCCAAAGGAATAAAGAGTGGGCGTGATGGAGGGTGGAGGTTATGATCAGGAAATACGATACTTTGGTGTATACTCTCATTTAACAGCATATTCATAGTTCTGTCATGTTTTCTATCTTATAGCAAAATGACATAAGATACAGTATGATGCAGTAGTATTACACATTGTTAAAATAAAGTGCAAATGTGCCTAATGTTTTGTCCAGAGAGTGCGCAAGATGGTCCTATGGTAAAATAATAATAAAAAAATGCCATTATATGACTTGGGGTGACAGAGGGCTCAACAACATTGTCATCATCCTTCAGTTCCCACATAAACACCTTTTCACGTCTCCGCGGTGAGCATAACACACCCCGTACCAGGGCCATGAGCCAGGTATTGATCCACCATCATCCCCGGTGGCATGTGGGGAGGATCACGCTAACGAGATTACAATGCCACCAACACCACGTAGAGATGTGGCCCACTGAGCCAACTGGTGGATGCAATGCAAATGCAAATTGTCACTCTGAACAGCATTGTTGGGGAGAAGGGGGAGAATAAAATGTTCCAAAAGACAAACATAATTGAGTTCCATCATGTTAGGACTAACTCAACGATATTATTGCTACACTAGTACCACTGTGTTGTACTTTCTGATTAATAACAATGCACACATGCAACTGAAACATGCTCAACACTGAATCAGAACTAATCCTCATTTATCTGCAGGCCTATAAAAACAGCCTGCTGAATCCTCGGGTCGCACGTTTCAAGCTTTACACGCTGCAGCAGCTTGTCGTTTATTCTATTATTTATTATTCTCTCATCGCATATTTTTTTTTCTTAATCTGTCGCTGTGTTAATCCACACTGTATTTGTTCCGTTTGGTTTATGTTTCATTCCTATGGTGAGTTAACCATCTCAACTTTGATAACACGGCCAATGTGTGTGCGTGTGCGTGTGTGTGTGTGTGTGTGTGTGTGTGTGTGTGTGTGTGTGTGTGTGTGTGTGTGTGTGTGTGTGTGTGTGTGTGTGTGTGTGTGTGTGTGTGTGTGTGTGTGTGTGTGTGTGTGTGTGTGCGCGTGCGCATGTGTGCGTGTGTGTGCATGTGTGCGTGTGTGTGCATGTGTGGGTTGAGCTATTTTGCAGCATTACCATGAGTCATCCATCAAGCAGGTTGAGTCGGTTTAGTCATTTTATATATTTTTATAAAACATTTGTATGTCTACTAGTAGGAGTCAGTGTAAAAGCAAACACAACTACTGCTGTAATCAAGTCAAGAGAGAAGATGGATGGATGGATGGATGGATGGATGGATGGATGGATGGATGGATGGATGGATGGATGGATGGATGGATGGATGGATGGATGGATAGATAGATAGATAGATAGATAGATAGATAGATAGATAGATAGATAGATAGATAGATAGATAGATAGATAGATAGATAGATAGATAGATAGATAGATAGATAGATAGATAGATAGATAGATAGATAGATAGATAGATAGATAGATAGATAGATAGATGGATGGATAGATGGTGTAATGGTGTATATAGATAGCACCATGGAGAGCGCTCTATTTTTGTGTAATGCAGTATTGCTGCCATCCACTGGTCATAGTGTTCATTGCATGATAAAGTCAATACATGTGCATACAGGGAAGAGCATATCCATCCATCCACCATCCATCCATCCATCATGTCGGGGTGGCGGGGGGTGCTGGAGCCTATCCCAGCTGCACTCGGGTGAAAGATGGGGTACACCCTGGACAAGTCACCACCTCATCGCAGGACCAACACAGATAGACAACATTCACACTCACATTCACACACTAAGGCCAATTTAGTGATCCATCCATCCATCCATTTTCAACCGCTTATTCCCTTCAGGGTCGCGGGGGGCGCTAGAGCCTATAAACGATGCAAAAATAGTTTATTAAAAAAAAAAAAAAGGTAACAATATGGACTCTTTTTTTTTATATAAGTACTGTTGACCAAAAGTATCTGGACAAATACACACAACCTAATAGGTGGAGTCATCATTATGCATGACGTCACAGGAGACCACAGCACATGAATAACCATATTTCATCATATTGTGTATGTGTCAGAATAGTGTATTAGTATCCAAAAGTTTGACTGTTTAGTCCTTGTGAAGAGACTCACCTCCTAAGCACACAATCCTTTTTAGTGACATGCTACATTTACTCTGTTACATATACTTAATTAACGTTTTGGATGAATTGTACTTCTAATAGAAGTTTTAATGCAACACTCAACAAATACTTGGGTTGCAATCAAATGTGATCGAGAGGCACATTTGGGAACTTTCGGGTTTCAAGCGATGGTCTAAGCCCCATTAGGCTTCGTTTACCTGATTCAATGCAGATTTAGGCTTATTTTGAAAAGTTTAGAGGCAGATATAATAAACAAATATTTTAAAGTGGATTTTCACACTCTTAAGAAAAATAGTTTTTTTTTAAAGATGTAAACCATTTACCATCACCAAGATGTTACTGCTACCTCATTTCACTTACGGTATTTAGAGAAGAAAAGATTGGAGGCACATCATGTCTTAACATCTGAGGGTTCCACAAATTAAGCATTAATTGGTGAAAGACAAAGTTGGACTTATTCGTGTATCTCTAAGTAACGTATTTGATTGACCTAGCGAGTGCTGCTCTGCTGTGATCGTGACGCCAAAGAGAAAAAGGATAAGTATGTTTGCAGTTGATTTCCTGCTATAAATATTTGTCTCATCTGCAATTCCTGTATGCAGTTGTTTTTAAGATGTGAAGTATATGTTGTCTCAATATTTAGCTATATCTCTTTAGCTGTCCATCGTGTGCGATGATAACGCTTGCTCCATAGAAGGGAGGGCGGTTTCAGCGATATTGCCGCTGATGTCACTTGATGTGTCTGTCGAGGCCGATGCGTGAGCCGCACTTCCGTCCGCAGATGGGGCAGGGGAGCCCCGACGTTGGGGGAATGCTGGCTGTCCTCTGGTGTCACTGGGCACGTCTCTCAGACCTTTGCTGGTTGTTGTGGTTTATTTGGGATGTTTCTTTGGCACAAGTGACCTGCCAAGCTAAGCGGCCACAAGTTGCATGGGCTTCAGAAGGTCTTTCTAGCGCCTCTTTGGTCCACCAGCAGCATGCTTAGCTCCGTATAGTTGGCCGTGGAGGACTTGGGGGGGCAGGTGGTGGTTTGTCCTAGCCACTGCAGGTGTCTTTTGGCCATGGCTGCTTCCATACAGCTGGATTTGGTGCTCTCCAGGATCCCATTGTAGGGGACTCTGTCTTCCCAGGATAAACCAAGGATCTTCTGAAGGCAGCGGATGTGGAAGGCCTCCAAGTTTGCAATGTGCCGCCTGTATGGAGTCCATTTTTCCACCCCGTAAAGCAGAGTGGACACACATACAGCGTTGAGGCAAGAAAGCATTTAGGTTTTCAGCAGCGAAGGCTTGGAATAACCTACAATCGAATATTAAACTTCAAACCCTTGTTACGTTGAATGAGTTTAAAGCTTCTGTTAAAGGATTGCAGTCTACCTTGTCTGTATGCACATGTGTTATGTGAGCAAGTTTTAATGTCGTAAATGTGATGTTTTATGTATTTGTTTACTGTTTTTAATGTAACCTTGCTGCTGCCCTCTTGGCCAGGTCTCCCTTGGAAAAGAGATCTTTGATCTCAATAGAATTTTACCTGGTTAAATAAAGGCTAATAAAAGTAGACGCCGACATTTGGTGTTGACCTTCAGGTTGCAGTTTTTAGGCTGATGAGGCTTTATTGATGCGGGTATGTTTATCTATGTCAAGGGAGCAGTGGGAGGACAGTGTGGAGCCAAGGTAAATGAAGTGATGAACTGTTTTGAGCGGGACGGCATTTATATGGAAGCTGTGGGGTGAAGAAGGTTGGGTAATGAATTGGGACATGATTTCAGTTTTTTGAATGTTAAACCTAGAGACCAAAGGACTGGTACAGAATCGTGTTGAGGGCATGCTGCATGGACTGAGGGTTGTGCGCTAACACTGCACAATCATCCGCATATTGTAGCTTGCAGATTTGTCAGCCCTTCGTCTTGGTGTGGGCTTGGAGACTGCAAATGTTAAAAAGACTCCTGTCAAGGCTGTATTTGAGGTGAACTTGGTGTTCCAGGCCACGATGGAAGAGGTATAGGTGATGGCAGAAAGAACAGTACTGGTGCCAGGACACAGCCTTGCTTCACCCCAACATTTACCTTGAAGAACTCTGACTGGAGTTCTCCAGTGAGGACTCTGGCTTGCATCCCATCATGCAGTTGCTGCAGGATGGAGAGAAACTTGGGTGGTACCCCTAGTTTGGACAGTTGTTTCCAGAGCATCTCACGGTTTATGGTGTCAAACGCTTTGCTGAGGTCGATGAAGGCTATATATAGGTATTTGCACTGCTCTCTGCTCTTCTTCAGTAACTGCCTTAAAACAAAGACCATGTCGGTGGTCGATCTCGTCTTCCTAAAGCCACATTGTGTCTCCTGGAGAGCAGCTTCTGAGATGTGCTCCTCGAGTCTCTTGAGCATGATCTTTGCCAGCATTTTCCCTGCGATGGAAAGAAGGGAAATTCCACGGCTGTTCCCACAGGCTGCTTTGTCATTTTTGTTCTTGTAGATGACCACAATGTTGGCATCCTTCCAGTCCTGTGGGA
This sequence comes from Entelurus aequoreus, assembly GCF_033978785.1. Taxonomy (NCBI): domain Eukaryota; kingdom Metazoa; phylum Chordata; class Actinopteri; order Syngnathiformes; family Syngnathidae; genus Entelurus; species Entelurus aequoreus. The sequence continues at coordinate 37,285,752 of NC_084732.1, read as the reverse complement.
GGGTCTCATGTTCCCACATGTTAAATGAAGATGTGCAGGCAACGTGCAAGAAGATATGCTTAAAAACCCCTGCCGGGATGCCATCAGGTCCAGTGCTTTTGTTGTTCTTCAGGCCCCTGATGGCTTGACGGGTCTCACAGTACTGTGGTGGAGAGTCAAAGTGCATGATTGGAGGCAGACCATGAGGTGATCCGTCCATCACTCTGCTCCGCGCATGATTCTGGTGGAAAGAACATCCCGTTTGTCCCTTTGCCGGACAATGACGTAGTCCAGGAGGTGCCAGTGCTTTGAGCGGGGGTGTTGCCAGGTTGTCTTGAGACGGTTTTTTATCTGGAAGGGGAAGTTGGTGATGACCAGGTGGTGTTCTGCATACAGGGAGAGTAGCCGGAGCCCGTTGCTGTTCATTTTCCCCACTCTGTGTTGGCCAATAACTGCCTTCCATACCAGGTGTTCTGTACCCAATCTCGCATTGAAATCTCCCAGGAGAATTACTTTATCTGTTGCTGGAGTTTTTTGTATGATGGAGTCAAGTGCCCAGTAGAAGTCTTCTTTGATGTTGTGTTCAGCATCCAGAGTAGCACCAAAGACGATATGATGTGGTCAACTGTGTTGAATAAAGCACTTTTCTTTCCTGCTCAACAACAACTAAGCTTTTAGTTTCTGTTATGAAAATCGACAACAAAAATACAGTGGATGGGACCAACAATCACAATTCTTATTACTAGGACTTACCATTATTTGCACAAGCAGGTCTTCATAGGTATATTTAGGCATAGCAACCACAAAACAACACAAACTAATGCGATCTATTGTCATTTCTTTACTTTTAGTTCTGCTATCAAACACTAGTAGATAATAAACTTGATATCATCACAGAGAGTTTCTTAAACAAATCAAACGGACAAACAAATCAAACATTTTACTAAGTGTTCGCTGCAGACGCAAGCAGTTCGATTTTATTCCACTACATGATGAAAGTGATATTTTTAAGAGCCAATTCCTTTGACACACTTTTGTTTTGCTTTTTCCTGACTTTGTTACTTTTTTTTCTGAACTATTTAAAAAACTATTGTCCATCTCTTTATTTGAACGATTGGAACACCCAAGAGCAGAACAGGCCTACTGAAACCCACTACTACCGACCACGCAGTCTGATAGTTTATATATCAATGATGAAATCTTAACATTGCAACACATGCCAATACGGCCGGGTTAACTTATAAAGTGACATTTAAAATTTCCCGGGAAATATCCGGCTGAAACGTCGCGGTATGATGACGTATGCGCGTGACGAAGGCAGTTGAACGCGTCATCTTGGAATAGGTCCCTCCCAATTTAAACAGCTCTGTTTTAATCGCTAATTTCCACAGTATTCAGGACATCTGTGTTGGTGAATCTTTTGGAAATTTGTTCAATTAACAATGGAGACTGCAAAAAAGAGAGTTGTAGGGAAGCGGTGTGTTGCTGCTGGATGTAGCAACACAAACCAAAACACAACCGGTGTTTCATTGTTTCTTTTCCCAAAAGATGGCGGCCAAGCTTTACTATGGAACAAAGAAGTCAAGCGAACACGGTTGGATTGGACGACACATACGAAGTACAGTGTATTATGCAGCGAACATTTCGAAAGATCATGTTTCGAAGAGGGTCCCTTGCGAATGGCAGAAATGGGAATCAGCACTCGTCGACTCGTGCTGAAGAAAGGTGCGAAGCCAACTATTTTCGATAGACCACGGACAAGTCCGGAGCACCCTACCCCCTCCACAAGCGGACAGACTGGGCACATGAGGTCTGCATTTGCCAAAAGGGAAAGGAAGAGGGTAAGAATCTTGATATCCAGTTTTCATAGTCAGACTACACTGTTCCAATATCCATTTCTTTGTTCTCAATTGTTGAAACCCCCCCACCTCCACACCCCGGATTGTAAATAATGTAAATAATTCAATGTGATTATCTTGTGTGATGACTGTATTATGATGATAGTATATATATGATAGTATATATCTGTATCATGAATCAATTTAAGTGGACCCCGACTTAAACAAGTTGAAAAACTTATTGGGGTGTTACCATTTAGTGGTCAATTGTACGGAATATGTACTTCACTGTGCAACCTACTAATAAAAGTCTCAATCAATCAACCAAAACTAACACACACAGTCATAGACTACTCCAGTGGTTCTCAACCTTTTTTCAGTGATTTTCCCCTGTGAACATTTTTTTAATTCAAGTACCCCCTAATCAGAGCAAAGCATTTTTGGTTGAAAAAAAGAAAAAAAATACAGCACTATGTCATCAGTTTCTGATTTATTAAATTGTATAACAGTGCAAGATATTGCTAATTTGTAGTGGTCTTTCTTGAACTATTTGGAAAAAAAGATATAAAAATAACTAAAAACTTGTTGAAAAATAAACAAGTGATTCAATTATAAATAATATTTTGTACACATAGAAGTAATCATCAACTTAAAGTGCCCTCTTTGGGGATTGTAATAGAGATCCATCTGGATTCATGAACTTAATTCTAAACATTTATTTTGTTGAAGTATTATTCAATAAATATATTTATAAAGGATTTTTGAATTGTTGCTATTTTTATAATATTTAAAAAAAATCTCTCGTACCCCTTGGCATACCTTCAAGTATCCCCAAGGGTATGCGTACCCCCATTTGAGAACCACTGGACTACTCCATGAACAATGAAATAAATTAACAATAAAATAGTCTACATATAATTATTGCTTCAAGTTCTAGTCAAGTTCTTCTGCAGTATAAAGTATCGTACATTTACTGACATTACTGTCAATAGTGTCAATACTGTCAATAGATTACAATAGACAATAATATAAAGTATTGTACATTTGTACATTTACAGACAATAGATCAGATCATGGACAGTACGACTACGGCATCAGTGGCGGATGCGGTGGATGAACCAATGGCAATGGCACTAGATTTGCCTGATGAGGAGGGCGATCAAGATCAGGTTCGATTTGTTTTCCTAATCAATGTTCAAATGGATTACAGTTCAAGCCCAATCCAAAAGTATTCATAATTAATGTAAATGAGGTATCCATATTACATGTAGCTGTTTCTCCATTTCCAGGGAAATACAAGAGAACAAGGATGCCAGACGGACTGGGTACCGATTGGGACAGCACCAACAGCAATGACCAGTAGCAAGAGCACCCAAACAGGGAAAATACATCATAGATCAAAGGGTATGTCTATTTCGGTGACGAACATGATTCTGCACATCACAGTACACATTGCACGCTGCCTGTGCAGAGTAGAGTAGACAGATAAATTAGACAATAATTATTATGTGATTCTAGTTTAATTTTAACAGATTATATAAAACAACTTGTGCTTGATTTTATTGCTAGGACACCAGGTGACCCCAGAGATCCTCGAGAGGGTTAGAGCTCGGCCGGCCAGGGTTAGTGAAGTCCCATTGTCAAGTGTAGCAGCTCCATCTGACAGCCCCGAGATGCAGACTAACATAGCAGCTCCAGGTGTGTCTGGAATGCAAGCCAAGCTACGACCACCTCCTGCATTGTTTGATGAAGGACCAGCATCAAGTCCCACTGCGCCTTTTGTTGGTGGTTCTTCCGATGACAGCTATGTGCCGAGTGAGTCAACGACATCGGATCCGTGTCAATCTGACGGGTCGCCAGATCGCCCATGTACTCACCAGATGCGTGAAGAGGGCTGCCACAAGGAACCGAAGTACATCATCTTTGAGTCGTGCCTCCAGAGTCTCGTCAAGTGGTGTCACTGTCCAGTCTGTGGCAGCCAGGACATAAGCCCTTCTTGGGATTCGAACGGTACACAGCTGACCATGACTCTTCAATGTGCATCATGTGACCAGAGGAGTAGTTGGAGCAGCCAGCCAAACATTGGCCCTTATGCCGCGGGCAACATCCTGCTGTCTGCTGGCATCCTCTTCGCTGGGGCATCTTCTGGCAAGGTGTTGCAAGTGCTGAACAGCATCGGAGTGGTCACGTATGTGAAGAGGACATTTTTCAACCACCAGGAGCTCATCCTGCAGCCAGCCATCAAAAAGGTGTGGGAGGAACAGCAACGGACGCACCTCACCATGCTGCAGGTGGAAGGCCGACCCCTCGTCCTTGGTGGTGATGGGCGAGCAGACAGTCCGGGACACAGCGCCAAGTTCGGTACCTACACCACAATGGAGCTTGTGGCCAATGTGGTTCTCGACCTTCAGGTTGTACAGGTACGACCATATAATCTCACTAAAACACTAGTAACACAATAAGCAGATAAGGGATTTTCCAGAATTATCCTAGTAAATTTGTCTAATAACATTAACCATTTCAATGTATACTAAGCCCCTTTTTCATTTTTTTCTTTGCTCATTCCTTTTCTGTTATATATATTTCAGAGCAACGAATGTCTTGGCAGCTACCATATGGAGATGGAAGGACTGAAGAGGATGGTGGAACTGCTGATCAGCTGGGACCTGGATGTCGGGGTGCTGGTGACAGACCGACACAGACAGATCGCTAAATGGATTCGTGAAAACATGCCCAATACACGGCACTGCTATGACATCTGGCATGTTGCAAAATGTTAGTTGGATTATTTGTATGCATGACAAGTTGTGAAGTAGTGTGTACATATCAGTGATCAGATGAATGCGATATTGTATTTAATCCACAAATTTCTGTTTTTTTCTGTTTGTAGCCATCGGAAAGAAACTGAAGGCCATCGCCAAGCATAAGGACTGTGAAGACCTGAAGCCCTGGGTGCAAAGTATAATCAACCACCTCTACTGGGCAGCAGTGTCTACACCGCCTGGAGAGGGGGAACTTCTGGTTGCCAAGTGGAAGTCTGTGGAGCGACACATTCAGAACATCCACAAGGACCATGGCGACCTCTTCCCAATTTGTACTCATGGACAACTGCAACGGCAAAAGAAATGGCTCAAACAAAGTGAGTAGGCAAATAAGTTGCCCGAAAGCAGTGAGGGACTAGCAGTATTTTCCTGCACATCTTTTGAAAGTCAAAAAATTCAGATAAACTTGTAAGTAAATAACCAGTTTAAGTTGACTGGAACATTTTTGTAGAAACGTTGTTCTATTTTAAATTTATGTTTAGGTTCACGCTCAGCAGTGAAACTGGAGGAGGTGGTCAACAACAAGTCCCTGCTAAAAGATATCGCCATGCTGTCGGGTGAACACCAGACTTCCAAGGTGGAGGCGTTCCATAGCCTTATCATACAGGTGAGAATTAGACTGATCGCCTGTAGGTGGTGTCGGTGGTTACCACCTGCCACTAGGACTTTGGTGGCCAGGGAGCAAAATACTAGAGCATACTAAATGAAGCCTTGATACAGTCAGTGTAAGCAAGAGAATGTTGGAGGTCCAACATAGTGGCTGGCATCTTGGTGAGAAAGATTGCAAACAATTCTGGCGTGGTGTTAACATTGAAAACAAAACAGCTTCATTACTGCAGGAGATCAAGCTTTAATAGCTGACTATTAACAGTTTAATACACAAACATTTGTATTCAAATTTACAAACAATTTATAAATTTACACACACATTGTATGGACGCATGACTGAATAAAGTGTCTTTTATCTTATACAGTTCGCACCGAAAATGTATGTCTTCTCATACATCGGAATGCTGTGCAGGTATGTTTCCACACTAATCTAAGTGTCACTAGTGTGTGCCATACTTTAGTACTAATTATTACATTATTCTGTTACCACACCTAGGAACCTGCTTGCTGGGCTGCACTGGAACGAAAATTCGAGCCGCCCTATAGCCACTACACAAGCGGGTGCTGAGCGCTATGCAGTACGCTACCCGAAGTATAAAGCAGGGGGCCATGTGGTCAAGAAAATCGCGACAGAGCCAACATACCGTAAGTGTAGAGGACACAAAACATGTAAACACTTGACACTTTGTATCATGATAATAATACTGTCAAGTTTCACTCTCCATGAGTATATTATGTTGTGAGCAGGAACATGTACAATTGTATTTTGCAGGCTACGTAGATGACTTGATCAGGGAGGTTGTTGCTGGCTGCAGACAGACCCCTGACGAGAGAACACCACTCAGCGTCACTGTGGATGTGCCTCCCTTCCTCTGCGATGAACTGGAGAAGCCAGACAAGGAGGAAGCCATCGCCAAGCACAGGAGTCGCTTCGGTAAGTGTGAAATGCCCTCCCGGTAACAGTTAGAGATGCTACCTCAGTAGAAGCATTTAAGTCCCATCTTAAAACTCATTTGTATACTCTAGCCTTTAAATAGACCCCCTTTTTAGACCAGTTGATCTGCCGTTTCTTTTCTTTTCTCCTCTGCCCCCCCCCCCCCCACGTGGAGGGGTTATTCCGGTGACCATGGATAAAGTGCTGGCTGTCCAGAGTTGGGACCCGGGGTATACCGCTCGCCTGTGCATCGGTTGGGGACATCTGCGCTGCTGACCCGTCTCCGCTCGGGGTGGCCTCCTGCTGGCTCCACTGGACCCTCACTAATATGTTAGACCCACTCGACATCCATTGCTTTCGGTCTCCCCTAGAGGGGGGGGGTTACCCACATATGCGGTCCTCTCCAAGGTTTCTCATAGTCATTCACATCGACGTCCTACTGGGGTGAGTTTTCCTTGCCCGTGTGTGGGCTCTGTACCGAGGATGTCGTTGTGGCTTGTGCGGCCCTTTGAGACATTTGTGATTTAGTGCTATATAAATAAACATTGATTGATTGACTGATTGATTGATTGATTGATTTTATTGATTAAGTACAGTGGCCATGTAGATTCTGTTGCAGTCACTGCACGTCTTGGAACCCCGTGTAGTCCATCGATGGGAATGTTGTCCTAATCTTATGTACTACACAAGCTGGTAGTACCACCCTTATGTCCTTTCCCAGATATCCCCAGCAGAAGCGGACAAACTGTCGATAGGCTGTGTGTCGTCTCCGCCTGCAAGTAGCAAATGATGGCAGCTGTTATTATCCGGACATGGATACACAGTGACTCACTGTTCTCTGAGATTCAAAAGACATTGTCATGCATTCTATTCATTTGTCATTTACTGTTGCAGTAAATTGTAAATATTGTTGACATCTACGGTCCATCTATGTAATACTTCTATGATATATAATGTCATGTGCATTGTAGCACAGTACATTTCACAGAATAAGAATAAGATAAGAAAGTGCTCATTCTGACTTATCTTCCAAAGGTTGATAGAATAAAGAATTATTTAAACTTATTAGTGCCTCACTCATTTTGCTGTTGCTGCAGCATGCCATATTGCTGTTTGTAGGCGTTATACGCTGTCTGCAGCACCCATTCATCCAGACACACAGATGGAAAGCCATGGTGGTCTATGATGCACGTCTTCACCCCCTCCTCCTCCATCGTTCTGGTCACTGCCTCTATTTCACTACAGCAGACACACTCAGCCACTGTCTCCATGTTCACACAGTTTTGACATGTACACCTGGAAATAGAAATGTTCATAATATTTGTAAATCAATTCATATTATTGACACCTGCAATCTGCAAACATGTGGAATAATTAATATTATCATTGTCTTGTTGTGGATCTTATTAATCTGCATGCATATTTTTAGTATTGCCGGTATATGGAGCTGTGGCCCATAGAAATAATGGGTAATTAATTAGGTTTGACATTGTGTCAATGATAGATACTTAGTGTATAGATAGGCCTGGGGTGTAAGTTGTAACACTAACAGTAACACATTGTGTCAATGATAGATACTTAGTGTATAGATAGGCCTGGGGTGTAAGTTGTAACACTAACAGTAACAGTGCAAGACTAGGCCACAAACTAAAACTAGTCTATAAATAAATAACATATTACCATTCTGTATTCTCAAGGCGATCTATGTCGTGTGCTCCTCCAGCATCAATAGCAGCAGCGTCCTCCTGACCGTCTTCATCAGCGTCGGGTTCAAAGCGATATGGCTCTATCCCTCTCACAGCTTCTTCCCTATCTGAATCGCTTCCACTCCCCACTAGTCCTTCACTTGCACTTTCCTCATCCACAAATCTTTCATCCTCGCTCAAATTAATGGAGAAATCGTCGCTATCTCGGTCAGAATCGCTCTCAGATCTGGCGGCCATCATTGCAAACAATAGGGAGCTTTGCGGATATGTTCAATTGTCCACGTCACGCTACTTCCGGTAGGGGCAAGGCTTTTTTTTGTCAGATACCAAAAGTTGCTATCTTTATCGTCGTTTTTCTATTCTAAATCCTTTCAGCAAAAATATGGCAATATCGCGAAATGATCAAGTATGACACATAGAATAGATCTGCTATCCCCGTTTAAATAAAAAAATTTCATTTCAGTAGGCCTTTAACCATTAATGAGGGTGGCGAAGCGTCCCTTTGTGAGGGGAATATGCCATGTCAACAGTCTTTTATTGATGCCGATTGGAGATTCTAGGATGCGCTGCAGCAGTTGGGACTTCACCGCAAAGCCAACTCCATGGATGCGGTGAGTGTCTTCAGGGACCCCTTTTGAGAAGAAGGTGTAGTCTGCACCAAACTCGGTCAGGGAGTCCTCCTCATGTAGTCTGGTTTCGCTGAGTGCTGCAATATCGTATATGTCCCTGTTGTTCAGCATGAATGTTTGCTAGCGATACCAAGATATAGTTTATGCTGTTGAGTCTACGAGAGATTTATTTATCTAGTTTATTAATGCTATTAGGGTATTTTCTTGATGCTAACAAATAGCACCAAAGACGATATGATGTGGTCAACTGTGTTGAATAAAGCACTTTTCTTTCCTGCTCAACAACAACTAAGCTTTTAGTTTCTGTTATGAAAATCGACAACAAAAATACAGTGGATGGGACCAACAATCACAATTCTTATTACTAGGACTTACCATTATTTGCACAAGCAGGTCTTCATAGGTATATTTAGGCATAGCAACCACAAAACAACACAAACTAATGCGATCTATTGTCATTTCTTTACTTTTAGTTCTGCTATCAAACACTAGTAGATAATAAACTTGATATCATCACAGAGAGTTTCTTAAACAAATCAAACGGACAAACAAATCAAACATTTTACTAAGTGTTCGCTGCAGACGCAAGCAGTTCGATTTTATTCCACTACATGATGAAAGTGATATTTTTAAGAGCCAATTCCTTTGACACACTTTTGTTTTGCTTTTTCCTGACTTTGTTACTTTTTTTTCTGAACTATTTAAAAAACTATTGTCCATCTCTTTATTTGAACGATTGGAACACCCAAGAGCAGAACAGCAATACGGCATTTTCTGCTCAAATTTTACACTCACTCTCACTTGTTTTAATGCTACGCTCAAGCTGCTTGACCATCGTGGGAATTAAGCTGAGAAGAAGAAAGACGGATGTGACGTCATATGTAACCCTACTACTACTTTTACATCGTTACAATAAGTTTCATTCCACTTGCTACGTTTATTTTTATCATCATTATATATATTTGCTATCCATCAATTACTGCTTGCAAAGACATTGGCTCGATAAAGTTAAAGTTAAAGTTAAAGTACCACTGATAGTCACACACACAGTAGGTGTGGTGAAATTATCCTCTGCATTTGACCCATCCCCTTGTTTCACACCCTGGGAGGTGAGGGGAGCAGTGAGCAGCAGCAGTGAGCAGCAGCAGTGGCCGCGCTCGGGACTCATTTTTGTGATTAAACCCCCAATTCCAACCCTTGATGCTGAGTGCCAAGCAGGGAGGTAATGGGTCCCATTTTTATAGTCTTTGGCATGACTCGGCCAGGGTTTGAACTCTCGACCTACTGATCTCAGATCGGACACTCTAACCACAAGGCCACTGAGGAGTTAGAAAGACATCTTCCAGCGGGCACAGTCACATGCCTCTGTTTCACCAATACAACGTAAGCACTATTGACTTTTCACTCCATTTCAATTTGGAAGTCACTCAAATTACACACTGTAAAAAGTGAGATGACGTCAGGCGAGGCAATGTCAATGTTTACCGCACAAACAAGGAAAAATAACATTTATATCATGTGCTGTCATCCCTCTAAGTAGAAATGCTCACATATCAGACTACAAAAATTCCACTTCGGACTATAGAAAATATGTTGCGGTAAGTTTTAGAAGTTTTTTATGTCATAACTGTGCTTATGCTAACATTAGCCCTCTTATAACATCATACATGACAGTAAAATGTGCATTTTTTTGTACATGCTGTAGTAGTGTCTCTCACACACACACACGCACGCACGCACACACACACACACACACACACACACACACACACACCAACCACCTTTGTAGTGCAAGTAGTAAGTACCATTTAAAAAATAGCTACTAAATAAAGCAGAAGTTACCAGTTACTCAGTTAGGGTGACCAGGTGTCCGGATTTAGGCCGGACAGTCCGGATTTTTAATGCCTTGTCCGGCGTCCGGCGCAGCATCAAGCCGGACACGTATTTGTCCTCCTTTTTGAGGCACTAGGCTTGAAGAGCGGAGTTTTTTCATCTTTGCTGGGCTGCAGCGCAATAGCCAATCATAGACCGTAAAAAAATGCCCCAACGCAGTAACATATCAAATGATTGGCTAAGAGCGGTGTCGGATACAAATCTGCTTATCATTGGTTAAAAAGGTAAACAAGGGTCCATGTGCTGCTGCGGCATGACATTGACAGAAAGTTAGCATCATGCCAAAACGCAAGACCTCGTTTAATTCTAAATGGATAAAAGAGCACGAATTTATAACGAAAAGCAGTCGAGACTCATTCCATGGCTTCTGCACACTTTGTCGATGTGATGTCTACGTAAGTAGTCAGGGGAAAGCTGCAATTGAATGGCATGCGGGTACGGATAAACATAAAAGTAATAAACGTGCGGCAGGTACCTCTTCAATGAGGAAATTTTTTCGTGAAGTTTCGTCGCCCCTGGATGACAAGATAACCGCTGCAAGGGGCTGTTGATCCTGAGCTGCTACAGAGGGTGAATGTGGAGTTTGCTTAAAGACTGGTCTGCTGCGCACACACACAGACACTGAAGACAAGTCCCCAAAAAACTGAAGCACTTTAGAAATGCTATGCTTTTTGAGCAGTTGAATGTTTTCTTGTTTGTTTGTTTGTTACAATCTCCTTTGTTGTTTATATAAAAGGTTATTCAGGCTTTTTTAAAAAGCTTTTTTTTTTAATTATATATGTTACCTGTTAATTGTTGTTTACATTTAAGTCCACACATGTTATGCTTTGTGGCACTCTGCACTTGAAAAGATTCATCTCAGTGGTCACTTTTTGAACACCACAATGTATTGAATAAATACAAATACTGTTAACAAACACTTGACTTTAATATTGTTTCCTATTCAGCCACACAAACATCATCTTTAAAATTGTACTATAAATAAGAGTATACCAGAGTCCTATGTACACCATAGTAATTTATTGATATGCCGCATAATGTCCTCCTTTTTGGTGTCATATGCCGCATAATGTCCTCCTTTTTGGTGTCATGGAAATGGTCACCCTATACTCAGTACTTGAGTAGTCTTTTCAATTAATACTTACTTTTACTCAAGTAATTATTTGGATGACTATACTTTTTACTTTTACTTGAGTCAAATCTTAGGTGGACTTGAGACGTTCAATATAGTGTATGATAGGGTTGTACGATACACTGGTATTAGTATAGTACCGCAATGCTAATGAATCATTTCGGTACTATACCACCTCTGAAAAGAACCGGTATTATATTATTATATTAACAAGTAGATTAATAATTCATTTTCTAACACTTGTCCTTAATAATTTTGACAAAATAATAGACGTGCATATGTAATCAGCTAATTTATGAGCCTTTGTTTGCTTACTTACTAATAAAATACAAGTTGTCTTGTATGTTCACTATTTTATTTTACAAACTTGCAATAAGAAACATATGTTTAATGTACCTTAAGATTTTTTGTTAAAATAAAGCCAACAATTCAATTTTTTGTGGTCCCCTTTATTTAGAAAAGTACCGGTACTAAAATATTGGTATCGGGACAACACTAGTGTAAGAGTAATATTGTTAAATCAGTTTGTAAATATTGCTGCACAACAAGTTTGGAAAGTTAAAAAAGACCTTGTTCACTGGCTATTGCAGAGCAAAGCTAACTTAACCTTACAGCAGAATGTGGAGGACAAATAGCTTCCAGTGATTTGTTTGCTTCGACATTAACTGAAAACAAAAGCATTTTTTTCCGAGGGGAAAATGCTGCATAGTGCTGCAGATCTATTTGTTTTTCTCTTTGACCTCATTATGCAAAGACTGAAAGTACACAACAGAGCTAAACTGTATGGCTTTTTAATGAGAAAAAAGATTGGTGGTGTTAATACTGCAGTGTGAACGTTTTTCATATGAGCTTTGCCCCTTTATTTTTTTGCCATTTGCATTCCTATTTTTCATCAGATATGTGTTTTGTCCCTGAAAGGTCTTCTCCTCTTTAAAAAATTGATGCAGGTAAACTTTTTTTATTAAATTAAACCTAATGCTGGACTGAGTAAAATGCTACTTTGTAGAAATGTAACGTTAAGATTGGAACATGTTGGCATCAACACATGTATTAATGAAAACAAAATTAATCTCTCAAAAACCACTCTAATTGTCAGTTTGACTAAAACTGCATGGCTGTTACTTATTGTTATTTCTGTTAATTTTCTGACTATTTTCTTAATTGGCCAATTATAATATTCTGATAAACAAGGTCAAAATAATGTACAATCTTAAATGTCACAAATGTTCTATTATCACTGACAGTGATAAGAAGCCACTGTAATCTACAGTATACTGGAGCTGCTGGAACAGGCATATTCTATATAAATAGATATGTAGTTAGTATGTAGCGTCATTATGCTGGTTGTCATGGCACCAACATTTAGTTTATCAGCCAGATAGCTTGCATTGTGAGAGAGGCACTTAGCATATTTTCAAAAAGAAACATATTTGTAGTCATTTAAAGTTATAATATTTTTTTTTTTTTACAAAATAATGTATTGTAATTTAAATGAAATAAAATAAACTGAATAAAGAAATAATACTAGTAACCATAACTCTATTAATAAATAATATTAATAGTAATAATAATAACAATAATAATATAATTAAATGTAAATTCTGTACATAAATTGGCACACTAGGTGTTTTTTATGAATGAAAACGTATGCTCTTAAACTCTAACCAATGCCGCACAAATACATAAATATACAAACATTTAATACAATGATAATAATAAAAGTAAAACACAATGTGGTTATTGTTATGGTATTAGTTTATTTTGAACATGCATAGAGTTACAATATGATAAATATTTCCAGTTTGTCATTACAACATGTTCGAAAAGAAGTAGGAAGAAACATGTGAAAATCCTCCTGTCGGGCGAGCCGTCATTGCTGGGCGCGCAGGATCTCCGTCAGTCGTTTGGCCTCTTCTGAGTCCATAACTGGCCAGAGTATAGTGTTAGGCCTTGGCAAGAATGAGGACTCAGTTGCAGACGAGAAACGATTGACGCAGGCTTTTTTTCAACCGTTTCTGAGAAGTCTCTTCAGATAGAGTGAATAAACAGGAAAATACAGGAGGAAGGGCAAGTGGCCTGAAATGAGAGGAGAATTAGACTTACAACATAAAACAGGAAGTTTGCCAGACAACCCCAAAACAGGACTTCCCTTACCGCAGTGTGACAGTACGCCCCCCCACCCCCCCACCCCAGGGCCAACTCCCGACGGCCCAGGCTGTTGCGAGTGTTCTCTGTAGAAGTTCTTAATGAGAGTGGGGTCCACAAAGTGGCGGGACGGAACCCATTGTCTTTCTTCAGGTCTGTATTCTTCCCAATCCACCAGGAATTGTCTGCCCCGGCCCCGGTTGAGTACTGCCAACAAGCGTTTCACTTTTTAGACTGGTCCACCGTCGATCACTTCGGGTGGTGGAGGGGACAGGGTGGCTGGGACCATTGTACTTTCATTGGCTGGTTTAACCTGTCTACCGTGGAAGGTGGGATGGACGCGGAGGGATCGGGACAGACGAAGTCGAACCGCTGCAGGTCCGACGAGCCTGATGATTGGAAACGGTCCTACAAAATGTGGTGCCAGTTTCTTTGATGAAACCTTGAGACGTAGGTCCTTGGCTGATAGCCAGACTCTCTGACCGGGCTGGTAGGCAGGCACCGGCCGTCTCTTGCGGTCTGCCGCTCTCTTCATCCGATCTCCTTGTCTGGTCAATACCTGACGGGCGGCTGCGCAAATACGGTGACAACGTTGGACCATGGCATGGGCGGAGGGGACCGACACTTCCAACTCATTCTCTGGAAAGAGAGGGGGCTGGTACCCTAAGGCACAATGAAAGGGAGAGAGGCCGGTGGCTGATATAGGCAGCGAATTGTTTGCATACTCTACCCAGACCAGGTGCTTGCTCCATGTGGAGGGGTTCTGGCAGACCACGCACCATAGGCCGGTTTCCAGCTGCTGGTTAAGTCGTTCGGACTGGGCGTTGGCTTCCGGATGATATCCTGCTGTCAGGCTGGCTTTGGCTCCAATGAGTCGGCAGAACTCCCCCCAGAACCGTGATACAAACTGAGGCCGCCGGTCTGAAACAATGTCCTTGGGGAATCCATGAACTCGGAACACATTAATCATCATAATCTCCGCCGTCTCCTTGGCGGATGGTAATTTAGGCATAGCGACGAATCTGAACATTTTGGAGAATCTGTCGACCACAGTGAGGACAGTGGTGTTACCTTGTGAGACTGGTAAACCCTGTGACGAAGTCCATAAAGATGTCTGACCACTGTCTGGAGGGGATGGGGAGCGGCTAGAGAAGTCCTGTGCGGGACCTGGAAGATGTCTTATTCCGGGCATAGACCGAACACGCCTCTACGTACTCCCTGACCTCCGTCTCCACGGCTAGCCACCAGAACCGCCGGGAGATTACAAACATAGTTATTTTAACTCCCTGATGACATGACAGCAGCGACGTGTGAGCCCAATGAATCACCCGGGGACGCAGCTCAGTGGGGAAAAACAACCGGTTATCACGACATTCCCTAGGTGGTGGGGCCACACCATTAGCTTGCTTTACTTCAGTTCCTATTGGCCAAGTTACCGCTCTTACCACACAGTTCAGTGGAAGGATGGTCTCAGGTTGCTTGGCCTCAAGCTCGGGGTCGAATAGTCATGACAGGGCATCTGGCTTGATGTTGCGGGACCCCGGCCAGTCGGAGAGCGAAAAGGAAAATCGGTTAAAGAAAAGCGCCCACCTGGCCTGGTGAGAGTCGAGTCTCTTAGCCTTCTTGATGTATTCCAGATTCTTGTGATCCGTCCAGACGATGAATGGGTGTACGGCCCCCTCGAGCCAATACCTCCATTCCTCTAAGGCGAGCGTCACCGCCAGCAACTCCTGATTGCCGACATTATAGTTTTTTTCAGCTTTGGACAGCCGCCGTGACAGAAAGGCACAGGGATGTATCTTCCCGTCCTGTTGAGGGCTTTGAGACAGGACTGTTCCAACTCCTTCATTAGAAGCGTCTACCTCCACGACAAACTGGCGCAGTGGGTCCGGAATGGTGAGGATGGGTGCTGAGGTGAAGCGGCGCTTGAGTGTCTGGAAGGCCCTCTCTGCCTCTGGAGATCAATGGAACCGCACCTGGGTGGAGGTAAGAGCGTGGAGAGGAGCAGCTATTGCGCTGAAGCTTCTGACAAACCGCCTGTAAAAGTTAGCAAATCCCAAGAATTTCAGGTGTTGGCCAATCGGCCAGAGCGCTAACTTTAGCCAGATCCATCTGCACTCTTCTACAATGAAGCCCAAGAAGGAGACAGTGTTGGCATGAAAAACACTCTTTTCAGCTTCAACATATAAGTCATTGTCCAAGAGTCTCTTTAAAACCTAATTTACGTGGACTTGGTGAGTGTCACTGTCAGGTGAATAAATCAATATATCGTCAAGGTAGACATACACAAAATGGTCCAGGAAGTCTCTTAGAACTTCATTGATCATTGCTTGGAACACGGCGGGAGCATTGAGTCCAAAGGGCATGGCCCTGTATTCATAGTGGCCGCTGGGTGTGTTGAATCCGGTCTTCCACTCGTCTCCCTCTCTTATTCGGACCAGATGGTAAGCGTTGCGCAGGTCCAGCTTGGTGAATATTTTAACTTGTTGGAGTTGGTTGAAGACAGAAGACATGAGGGGCAGAGGGTAACAGTTTGTGATAGTAATGTCATTCAGTGGGCTGTAATCAATGCAGGGTCTTAACGACCCGTCTTTCTTCTTTACAAAGAAGAACCACGCTCCTGCTGGAGATGATGACGGGCGAATCAAGCCAGTTTCCAGTGATGTCGAGATGTAATCATTCATCGCAGCCCTTTCTGGACCAGAGATGGAGTACAGACGCCCCTTGGGAATAGTGGCCCCGGGCAGTAGGTCAATGGCAAAGTCGTAGGATTGGTGGGGTGGAAGTGACAGGGCCTTTGTCTTGCTGAAGACTTGTCGCAGGTGGTGATAACAGAATTCGGGTCCGGAAATTCTGGGTCTGTGGCAGGATTGGCAGAAAAAACATTAATTTCCTTGACACTCTTTAGAAAAAACAGTACAAAAAACACAGTTATTGGTACATTCTCTTCCCCATTCGTTGATCTTCCCTGTTTTCCAGTCAACATGAGGGTTATGCTGGTACAGCCATGGTTGCGCCAAGATCAGAGAATGGGAGGATGAAGTAATCAGGTATGGACTAATCTGTTTCTGATGGTAGTCAATGTTTATTTGGACAGGTTCACAGATATGTGTGATGGTGAAAAGCTCCTTACCATTCAGAGACCTGGCCCTAATGGGTTTAGCTAGCGGTTCTGACTTAAGCCCTAGTCTCCGAGCCAAACCCCAGTCCATCAGACTCTCGTCTGCCCCAGAGTCTATTAGCGCCGCTAGATTTGTGGCCGTGTGATGAGTTAGCGTGATTTTAGTGAGAGTGCGTGGCCTCTGAGGAACCGCGGAACGTGCCTCACCGCCTGGGATACCTTGGTCGGACACGAAACGACAAGATGGCCGCCCTCTCCACAGTAAAAACATCTCCCCTCCATCATCCGCTTGCGCCGCTCCTCTGGGGTCAGTCAAGCTCTCCCCAGCTGCATGGGCTCCTCCTCCCGATCAGTGCGGAGGTGAGGAAGTAGTTCCAGGGGTGAACGCTGAGTCGTCAACCAGCTAGGTGCGAAAGGACGGATGGTTCCTCCTGCAGGAGCCGATCCTCCACCTCGCTGTCGTTTAAGCTGGGCTAGTCGGTTGTCCGTCCTGATGGCGAGTGCGATGAGGGCATCTAGGTCGTCGGGTAGGTCCAGGGGAACGAGGAGGTCCTGTATGGAAGCTCCAGCCCCTTCAGAAAAACATCACAGAGAGCCGTGCCGTCCCACCCGCTTTCTGCTGCTAGCGTGCGGAAGCGGATGGCGTAGTCGCACACTGAGCCGCTGTCCTGCTTTAAACTGCTTAGCTCTTGTGCCTTTTCTCTGCTGGAGGACACGAAGTCAAAAGTCTTAGTTAGAGCAGCTTGAAAGTCTGGAAATGAGTGGCAGAGTGATGAGTTCTTCCCCCATTCGGCAGAAGCCCACGCCTTGGCTCTATCCGTAAGGTGTGAAATCATAAATGCGATCTTGGAGCGGTCAGTGGGAAACGCATGGGGCATCAGTTCGTAATGAATAGCACAGTCTATCAGAAATGTTTCGCACAAACCGGGAGCTCCAGCGTATGGCGCCGGAGGAGCCAGCTTGCATCCGGCCCCGGGAAGAGAGGAAGACAGAGTGGGAGCGGCGGTTGGCGTGGGAGGCTGGGACGCCGGAACCGGTCGAGCAAAATGCCCGAGTAGTCCTTGCAGCTGGGAGGAGAGGTGACCCATGTTCGCTGCCATCGCCGTCTGAAAATCCTCCTGTCGGGCGAGCCGTGATTCCTGGGCGCGCAGGATATCCATCAGTCGTTTGGCCTCTGCTGAGTCCATAACTGGCCAGAGTGAACTGTTAGGCCTTGGCAAGAATGAGGACTCAGTTGCAGACGGGAAACGATTGACGCAGGCTTTTATTCAACAGTTTCTGAGAACTCTCTTCAGATAGAGTGAATGGCTATAAACTATATACTTGACACACTAGAGTAAAAAGGAAACATAGCACAAGGCGAAAAACAATAAACAGAAAATCACTCCCGAGGGAGGAAAAAAGGCGATAGCAAAATCCACACGGAACTAATAATCAAAAAACAACAATCTACGATTAACTACACCAAAAGAAAATTGCTCTCAAAGAGGAGACAAAAAGCTATAAACAGAAACTACACTATAAAGGGCTAAGAAAACTACAAATTAAAGCGCTCCAAGAGGAGGGGGGAAAAAGAAGGCAAATCACTATGAAACTTGCTCAAAAACAGATCAAAAAACTTAAGCAAATCAAAAATCACTCTTCTTCTGAGGGTACAAAGAATTCAAAGAATAAAGCAAGGCAATACTTAGCGACTTGGACAAGACGGTGGAAGACAGCTGGCGGTACACGATGAGACGATATACTCTGGCAACAAGACAGGGAAAGACAAGGGCTTTATACACATGAGGGAGGGTGACACAGGTGGGCACAATCAGGCAATCAGGAAAGACATCAGACAGGAGGAAGAGCAAGTGGCCTGAAACGAGAGGAGGATTACACTTTCAACATAAAACAGGAAGTTCGCCAGACAACCCCAAAACAGGACTTCCCTCACCGCAGTGTGACAAAACATATCTTTTTTCTTTTCCATTTCATAGCAATTTCTAACACATTAAGATTTTTTTTTTGCTTCCTGTGCTATATTTCTAACACATTTGTTCATCCATTCCCGGTGCTAAATTTGTAACCCAAACAAATAAATTAATAAATAATCAATAAAGTTATTATAAATAGATAGTTAAGTAAATTGTGATTCACATTTGGGCTGCAACTAACAATTATTTTGATAGTCGATTAGCCAACGATTATCTTAACGATAATAAAGCGTACACATATTTAAAGGTTCAAATTTTTCCATCGACTTCTAAATGCAGCTTAAGTTGTTTTTGGCATGTGCTTACTAACAACCAGTGTTGGGACTAACGCGTTACTTTGTAACGCGTTACAAAGTAACGCGTTACTGTAACGCCGTTAGTTTCGGCGGTAACTAGTAATCTAAGGAGGGAGGGGAGGGGTGCACGCAGCAGCATTCGTGAGGGAGGGGCAGAGACAGAGAGAGCGAGAGAGTTGTTAACACGCATTCGTCGCCAGGTTCAGCTTTTTATCGATAGATTTATCAGATTACATTTTTTATTATCTATAGCAGGGGTGTCAAAAGTGTGCCCCGGAGGCCATTTGCGGCCCACAGCTAATGTTTTAAAAGCCCACAGCACATTCTAAAAATACTATTAAAATAAACAAAAACATAACAAAAGTGAAATAAAAAAGCTTAAAGGTGAAATGTAATTTAGAAAAAGTTGCAATGTTGACTAATAAAACAAAGCTGTTTTTTTTTCTTTCAAACTGTCATTGCTCAAAACATAATATTGAATCAAAATGAATGTTATTATGAATTATAGTACACACACTCTGTCAATTCTCTTATATACTCTTTCATTCTAGACTTCTAGAGTGTTTGATTATCACATCACTCTAACATCCTAGTGGGCCAGGCCAATATTTCCTTATCTCTAAACTAAAACTGGGGAAATGTGTAGAGTGTTCTGGGCTTCAGACATGATTTTGTGTCAGAATTCCTTGAGAGAAAAAACGCCCGGTTAGGCTTTGGTATGTAAAAGTAAAGTTAAAGTACTTATTTGGTTTACAGCTATGTTGTTATTATGCTGTTTGTTACTTATGTATGTTATGTTGCAGCTATTTAAAATAGTTTTGTCAATTTGTTCTGGCCTGAAATAAGTTGGCCCTTTGAAACATATCTTTGTTTTTGTGTGTTGTATGTAGAGCACATTGCTTAGCAGAGTTCAGTGATGCAAATGCATGTCAAGTTGATCAACAGATTGTATTATTCTGCAGTGCAATAACAGTACTGAAATGAAGGCTAAAAGGGCATTAATGGGAGCTTTAAAAAAATAATAAGAAAAAAATAAGTAACTAAATAGCAGAGGTGGGACCAAGTCATTGCTTTGCAAGTCACAAGTAAGTCTCAAGTCTTTGCCCTCAAGTCTCGAGTCAAGTCCCGAGTCGAGACAGGAAAGTCCCGAGTCAAGTCCAAAGTCAAGACTGGAAAGTCTCAAGTCAAGTCACAAGTCCTGCATTTTGAGTTTTGAGTCCTTTCAAGTCCTTTTAACCACAGACTAATATTTTTACACAGATTGTGTATGCTTTTAAAACGTTGTATTTATTTATTAAAACAAGTGCATTTGAAATTGCAGGAAAAAAAATAGTACTGACATTGCAATTCATAATAGCACTATTAACCAGTCATTTTAATAGTGTAAACAATTTTAAACATTCAACTCATTCCTTTACAGAATAAACACATTTGCAAAAACAAGTGCAACGGTACTTATTTGTACAAAAGTGTTAACATTGTATTTCCATGGCATATTGCATTGTAACTAGTTCCACAGCAGTTTCTATTCTGTTCTTACCTTATCTCATTGATCTCATCTCGTACTGTATGTGTGTTGATGTGTGCGTACACATGAAAAACATAACAAATACATGAACATAACAATGAACAGAGTTGTACTTTTTAGATGTCAGGGCCCTATGCAATATGTACACATATTCTTAATATAGTATACATTTTAACTGACCTTTATTTGACTATGTTTGTCTTTTTGTAGGTGGCTAAAATATGCGGTGCTGCTGACCGCCGTCTAACGTTACGTTACTGTGGTTGATACATTGACTAACGTAACGTTAGGTGTAGGTACCTCATGCAACCCTGCTTAAAAAAAATCACTTGACAAAAAGTATGAATAAGGTAGCGAACTGCAGTGGACGCAACAGATTGCCGTGTTTGCAATGACGTTATAACCATAGACATCTTATAAGTAGACGCAGCATTGGTTGCTGTGACGCGAGCAATTTGCATCTTGAAGTGGTGATGAGGAGCCGGCGAGTAGCCTAAACTGACAGTTGACAGGTAGAAAACAAAGATGCCGGGCTGGTGTTCAGCGTTTTCCTGCTCAAATGAGCGGACTGTTGAAAATAGGAAACGGGGGATTACTTTTCACAAGTAAGATTTAACATTAATGTACTATTGGTTGTATTTTATGAAAATAACATTACCACAGAGTTGAGAAGGAGCAAAGATCTTCAATATATGTATGTGAAAATCACAAAGAAATCTTCTGGGGGAGGATGACGGCCCTACAGGGGTTTGGTTTACAAACTTTCAGCCCCACCTAAAACAAAATTCACCAGCCGCCACTGATTATGATGCATTCTCATTTTAGGCAAAATATAAGACAATACTTTCTTAACAGTATAATTGTAACCAGGAATAAGTCTTCAAGTAACAATATTCAAATACTAACATTGTTGGGTAAGGCAGCATTTGGTTTTATTCTGAATCCAGTGAAACAGATTGGTGGTTTTAGCTGGTATAAAGACTTTCAGGTGTTTATATATGTTTAAGTATTTGGCAGACGCTTTTAACCAAAGCGACATACATAAAAAATACATATATAACAATCACTGTAAACATGATCATTTAAGGGAAGAATGTAATACAATATATCAATAAAAAGTGTCAAGACAGAATAAACTCTCTGTTGCTGCAGCAACAGAGATACAGTCTATAAGATATATAGATATCTAATGTATTCATACATTGTTTATGTAGGATATACGCATATTGTTTCTTCAACTTAAAAATAGCTGACCCTTTTTCTCCCTCTTCCCTGGGTTTATATTCCCAGTTTTGATCTCGGACGTCTGGTCACTTATAGCATATAAGAATATTATATTACTGTTAAGCAAACCATGAATAATAAAACATGTGTCCGTTATCATAGCTACACGTATGACAAAAAAGCGTGTGAAAATGAGTGGTATTCAGTGAGGTAAAATGAATTAAATGCGCTGACAGTTCATTGCTCCTGCCAAATGAATTGCACTGAGTGGAGCGGATCACCACTCCAAGATGGCGGCCCCGCGTCTCGTCTGCGCCTGTAGGCAGTAGCGCTCCATGCTGTGTCT
Source organism: Entelurus aequoreus (assembly GCF_033978785.1). Taxonomy (NCBI): domain Eukaryota; kingdom Metazoa; phylum Chordata; class Actinopteri; order Syngnathiformes; family Syngnathidae; genus Entelurus; species Entelurus aequoreus. The sequence continues at coordinate 37,263,574 of NC_084732.1, read as the reverse complement.
ACTTATAAGATGTCTATGGTTATAACGTTAGCAGTGAGTTTGCAGCCTCACTGATTTAACTACACAGCAAATAAAAGTCATGTCACTTGGCCAATAAACGTTAGCTTACATTCAAAACTTACCCTTCTTTGTGCAACTTCAAATGTCGAACAAAGTTGGAAGTTGTTGCGTCTCCGTCTGTAATATTCGAACTGCGTGATTTGCATACGGCAATTCGTTTTTTGTTGACCTAGTCGTAGTTTTTATACCCGAGCGAAACCAACTTTGGTATAAATCTTTCTCACTGGCGCGTTGTTTGACAACTCTTGTTCATTGGTTGTCCTGCAATTTGATTGGATGAATGCTGTGGGATGAAAACAATGTAGATCTAATTTGATTGGCTGTTGTACTGAGAGCACACACGCTGACAGGCAGCACACACGCTGATAGACAGACACGTACAAAATGAAAGCTACGGAGCGCTCCCAAATAACTTTTTAAGCTTTAGGTTTTGGGGAAAGTAGCAAGTCATGTCAAGTCAAAAGGCTCAAGTCCAAGTGAAGTCACAAGTCATTGATGTTAAAGTCTAATTCGAGTTGCAAGTCTCTTTACATTTTGTCAAGTCGAGTCTAAAGTCATCAAATTCATGACTCGAGTCTGGCTCGAGTCCAAGTCATGTGACTCGAGTCCACACCTCTGCTAAATAGTTACTTTTCACAGTAACGCATTACTTTTTGGTGTAAGTTACTGAGTTAGTAACTGATTTACTTTTGAAATAAAGTAACTAGTAACTGTAACTAGTTACTGGTTTTCAGTAACTAACCCAACACTGCTAACAACTAATGTAACTAATACATTCATAAATATATATATTTATACTGTACCTGTGCTGCGCATTCAGCTGTTGCAAAAATTATAATAAAATGTTGTCCATTTACAAACCCTTTTTTCATGAGTTGGGAAATTGTTAGATGTAAATATAAACGGAAAAAAATTATTTGCAAATCTTTTTTAATTGAATGCACTACAAAGACAAGATATTTGATGTTCAAACTCATAAACTTTTTTTTTTTTTTTGCAAATAATAATTAACTTAGAATTTCATGGCTGCAACACGTGCCAAAGTAGTTGGGAAAGGGCATTGATTGATTGATTGAGACTTTTATTAGTAGGTTGCACAGTGAAGTACATATTCCGTACAATTGACCACTAAATGGTAACACCCGAATAAGTTTTTCAACTTGTTTAAGTCGGGGTCCACTTAAATTGATTCATTAAACAGATATATACTATCAGAAATATACTATCAGATATATACTATCATCATAATACAGTCATCACACAAGATAATCACATTGAATTATTTACATTATTTACAATCCGGGGTGTGGAGGGGGGGTAGGTTTGGTTGTTATCATCAGTCATCAACAATTGAGAACAGAGAAATGGAGAGAGGGAGAGAGAGAGAGAGAGAGAGAGAGAGAGAGAGAGAGAGAGAGAGAGAGAGAGAGAGAGAGAGAGAGAGAGAGAGAGAGAGAGAGAGAGAGAGAGAGAGAGAGAGAGAGATCAGAAGGAATGAGAAAAACTATCTGCATTTGATTGTTTACATTTGATTATTAACAATCCGGACAGGGTGTTAGTTTAGGCTTGTAACTGCCTGGAGGTGAACTTTTAGGAGGATAGAGATGCCCTTTCTTTTATACCTGTTGGGAGCGCGTTCCACATTGATGTGGCATAGAAAGAGAATGAGTTAAGACCTTTGTTAGATCGGAATCTGGGTTTAACGTGGTTAGTGGAGCTCCCCCTGGTGTTGTGGTTATGGCGGTCATTTACGTTAAGGAAGTAGTTTTACATGTACTTCGGTATCAGGGAGGTGTAGCGGATTTTATAGACTAGGCTCCCCATGTTCACCACTGTGTTACATGGCCTTTCCTTTTAACAACACTCAGTAAATGTTTGGGAACTGAGGAGACACATTTTTGAAGCTTCTCAGGTGGAATTCTTTCCCATTCATGCTTGATGTACAACTTAAGTAGTTCAACAGTCCGGGAGTCTCCGTTGTGGTATTTTAGGCTTCATAATGCGCCACACATTTTCAATGGGAGACAGGTCTGGACTCCAGGCAGGCCAGTCTAGTACCCGCACTCTTTTACTATGAAGCCAGGTTGATGTAACACGTGGCTTGGCATTGTCTTGCTGAAATAAGCAGGGGCGTCCATGGTAACGTTGCTTGGATGGCAACATATGTTGCTCCAAAACCTGTATGTACCTTTCAGCATTAATGGTACCTTCACAGATGTGTAAGTTACCCATGTCTTGGGCACTAATACACCCCCATACCATCACAGATGCTGGCTTTTCAACGTTGCGCCTATAACAATCCGGATGGTTCTTTTCCTCTTTGGTCCGGAGGACACAACGTCCACAGATTCCAAAAACAATTTGAAATGTGGACTCGTCAGACCACAGAACACTTTTCCACTTTGTATCAGTCCATCTTAGATGAGCTCAGGCCCAGCATAGCCGACGGCATTTCTGGGTGTTGTTGATAAAAGGTTTTCGCCTTGCATAGGAGAGTCTTAACTTGCACTTACAGATGTAGCGACTAACTGTAGTTACTGACAGTGGGTTTCTGAAGTGTTCCTGAGCCCATGTGGTGATATCCTTTACACACTGATGTCGCTTGTTGATGCAGTACAGCCTGAGGGATCGAAGGTCACAGGCTTAACTGCTTATGTGCAGTGATTTCTCCAGATTCTCTGAACCCTTTGATGATATTACGGACCGTAGAGGGTGAAATCCCTAAATTCCTTTAAATAGCTGGTTGAGAAAGGTTTTTCTTAAACTGTTCAACAATTTGCTCACGCATTTGTTGACAAAGTGGTGACCCTCGCCCCATCCTTGTTTGTGAATGACTGAGCATTTCATGGAATCTACTTTTATACCCAATCATGGCACCCACCTGTTCCCAATTTGCCTGTTCACCTGTGGGATGTTCCAAATAAGTGTTTGATGAGCATTCCTCAACTTTATTAGTATTTATTGCGACCTTTCCCAACTTCTTTGTCACGTGTTGCTGGCATCAAATTCTAAGGTTAATGATTATTTGCAAAAAAAAAAAAGTTTATCAGTTTGAACATCAAATATGTTGTCTTTGTAGCATATTCAACTGAATATGGGTTGAAAATGATTTGCAAATCATTGTATTCCGTTTATATTTACATCTAACACAATTTCCCAACTCATATGGAAACGGGGTTTGTAAAAGAAAGAAAAGGAAATGTGCTAAAAAACAAAACAATTAACCTTGTTTATGTATTACATCCATCCATCCATCTTCTTCCGCTTATCCGAGGTCGGGTCGCGGGGGCAGCAGCCTAAGCAGGGAAACCCAGACTTCCCTCTCCTCAGCCACTTGGTCCAGCTCCTCCCGGGGGATCCCGAGGCGTTCCCAGGCCAGCCGGGAGACATAGTCTTCCCAACGTGTCCTGGGTCTTCCCCGTGGCCTTCTACCGGTCGGACATGCCCGAAACACCAACCTAGGGAGGCATTTGGGTGGCATCCTGACCAGATGCCCGAACCACCTCATCTGGCTCCTCTCGATGTGGAGGAGCAGTGGCTTTAATTTGAGCTTCTCCCGGATGACAGAGCTTCTCACCCTATCTCTAAGGGAGAGCCCCGCCACCCTGCGGAGGAAGCTCATTTCGGCCGCTTGTACCCGTGATCTTGTCCTTTCGGTCATAACCCAAAGCTCATGACCATAGGTGAGGATGGGAACGTACATCGACTGGTAAATTGAAAGCTTTGCCTTCCAGCTCAGCTCCTTTTTCACCACAACGGATCGATACAGCGTCTGCATTACTGAAGACGCCGCACCGATCCCCCTGTCGACCTCACGATCCACTCTTCCCTCACTCGTGAACAATACTCCTAGGTACTTGAACTCCTCCACTTGGGGCAAGATCTCCTCCCCAACCCGGCCTTGGCACTCCATCCTTTTCTGGGCGAGAATCATGGACTCATCCATCCATACTTACATAAAAACATCTGACTGAAAGATGAGAGCGGAACCAATTAAAAATAGTACCCGAGAGGCCCACCGGGTGTCTAAGTCTACTTACAGTTTTTTTCGAATTGCTTACACACTAAATTTTAAATTTTCACACAGTTAACAAAGTCTACACACAGTAAGCAAAACATAGTAGACCATCACATTTTATTACAGTTTTTTTCCATTTGCTTACACACAAATTTACTAACTGTGTGTCTTTTTTCAAAAGGATTTACACACTTTTCCAAACACCACATTCAATTTTCTTAATTGCTAGATTATTTGCAAAATGACACACTTCGGTCAATACATATTTCCATTCATCAAAATAAAGCAAGCATTTGTAAAAATGCAGTTTTATTGTCATCTCACTCACATAGACTTCACATGATAAGAAACTATTGGAGTGAGTTATCCACAACACTGACAAATACAAAACATATTAGTAAAAAACCCTATTTTACTATAAGAAATCACATGTTTGGGGCATTTTGCAAGACCTTTTTAGTGTATGTGATGAATGATTACTGTAACTTGACAAAATATATTGGCAAATCCATAGCAATCGTCATTGTTTACTTTGAAGTGGGCCTATATGTAAGGACCTAAAGAGAAAGAAAAAATATCCTGTAATCTTTTCAAGAACTGCTCAACAATGATGCTGCAAACTGAAAATTTGTATTTTGACCAGTCAGGTAAAGTAACATATCACAGTAGTCAACAATGACATGCAGTACAAATTACAATCTGAGACAAATAAAAAGGTTTGAAAAAAAATCTGGAGATAAAAATTACAAATGGAAAAAACCCACCCACTTGAAAGCTGTATTTTCAATGTATCACCTGTGTGTCTTTACACCTGGTGGAGGTGATTATCCAATGTGTTCAATTGGCAAGCCAGCCCTTTGGATTGACCAGGAAGTAATTTCCCAATCCTTATCTTTGTGTAAGGTGTAAAGATGTGTGTATCACTATCGTAGTGTGTGTGTGCACAGTGTGAAAATGTGTGTATCACAATTGTTGTCTGTGTGCAAGATGGGAAGGTGTGTGTAAAGCATTGTGTGTAATATTTTACAAAAACTGTGAAGCAGAGTCTATGCCTAATATTAGGCAAATATGCACCGTGGTTTTGTTTACTGCGTGTAGACCTTTGACAACTGTGTGAAAATTAAAAATTTAGTGTGTAAGCAATTGGAAAAAAACTGTAGGCATAGACTCTGCTTCACAGTTTTTGCGAAATATTACACACAATACTTTACACACACCTTCCCTTCTTGCACACAGACAACAATTGTGATACACACATTTTCACACTTTGCACACACACTACGATAGTGATACACACATCTTTACTATGATACTATGGAGATACTATGGCCTGATCCAGCTAGACAGGCAGGTGATGATTAGAATCAGTAACTGAGGCTTTTGAGTGCGCTCTTTCATAGAGTTGCTGTTGCCTAAATCTGCACATGTAGCCTATACTCTATGCTGCCATTTGTATTTATCCACAGATTTTTTTCAAACCTTTTTATTTGTCTCAGATTTTAATTTGTACTGCATGTCATTGTTGACTACTGTGATATGTTACTTTACCTGACAGTGGTCAAAATACATATTTTCAGTTTGCAGCATCATTGTTGAGCACTTCTTGAAAAGAATACAGGATATTTTTACTTTCTCCTTAGGTCCTTACGTATAGGCCCACTTCAAAGTAATCAATGACAATTGCTATGGATTATATTTGGTCAAGTTACAGTAATCATTCATCACATATGCTAAAAAGGTCGGGCAAAATGCCCCAAACATGTGATTTCTAATAGTAAAATAGTTTTTTTTACAAATGTGTCTTGTATTTATCACTTTTCTGGGTAATACACTCCAATAGTGTCTCATCATTTGAAGTCTGTGTGAGTGAAATGACAATAAACCTGCATTTTTACTAATGCTTGCTTTATTTTAATGAATGGGCATATGTTTTGACCCAAGTATGTCATTTTGCAAATAATCTAGGAATTAAGAAAATTGAAAAAAGGGTGTATATCTTTTGAAAAAAGACGCACCGATAGTAAAATTGTGTGTAAGCAATTGGAAAAAACTGTGATAAAATATGATGGTCTACTGTATCAAAAGCAGTGCTTAGATCCAGCAGAACCAACACTGTTAGGTTTTTATTAACTAAATTCCACTTGATGTCATTTACAATCTTTAAAATTATATGTTGATGAGGCTGGATTTAACCTTGTGAAAACTAGAAGAAAAGGAAATGTAATTGGACACAGGGCAAATACCAATGTGCCGGGGCAACGCTGGCAGTACCCAAAACGGGGTCGTCCACCGCCATGCAAACCTGGGACCCTATAACACCAATCGAATACTTGCATTTCTTGACAGATTCCACAACATCGTAACACCATTAAACCAAGTCGTTTGGGACTATTTTTCTTTCCATTGATCTGCTCTGGTCAACAATTGGTTCCATGAGCACCCTGAATGTGCAGTGTCATACCTTACACCAGTGGTCCCCAACCACCGGGCCGTGGCCCGCTACCGGTCCGTGGATCGATTGGTACCGGGCCGCACAAGATTTTTTTTTAAAAATAAATAAATAAAAATCTTTTTTTTTTTTTTTTTTTATTAAATCAACATAAAAAACACAATATACACTTACAATTAGTGCACCAACCCAAAAAACCTCCCTCCCCCATTTACACTCATTCACACAAAAGGGTTGTTTCTTTCTGTTATTATTATTTCTGGTTCCTACATTATATATCAATATAGATCAATACAGTCTGCAGGGATACAGTCCGTAAGCACACATAATTGTATTTTTTTATGACAAAGAAAAACAAAAAAATAAATAAATCACCCCGCACCCCCACCACCACCGGTCCGCGGCACAAATTTTCAAGCGTTACAAAAAGGTTGGGGACCACTGCCTTACACCATACTCCATCCATCCATCTTCAACCGCTTATCCGGAAATTGGGTCGCGGGGACAACAGCTCCAGCAGAGACCCCCAGACTTCCCTCTCCAGAGCAACATTAGCAACTAAAAACGTTCCCAGGCCTTACACCATACTCCCCCTTCCTAAACCCAATAGAGGAGGTTTTTTTTGCATGGTGGTGAAAGATATACGACCTTCAGCCCTATGACCGTTCGCCCCTCATTCAGGCCATGGATCAGGCCTGTGATCTTATCAAAGCAGCTTCTGTGCGGGGGTGGATTTGTCACACAAGACAATTCCTCCAACGGTGCCTTGCTAATGAAGACATAGCCTGTGATGTGGATGAAATCCTATGGCCTGTTCCAGCGAGATATAATAAGTGTAGGTACTTCATGCAGTATTTTTTATTCGTCCACAGATTTGTATTTGTCTACACTTTACAGTTGTAAGAAAACCTACTATTTTGTTCGAATTTACATAGTTGATCTGTCACTGCAACTGAGTATGGTAAGAAATTAATATTATCAGTCTGCAATCAGTGTTGTGTTTGTTGTATTTGTGCATGGTCTCTGTATACATCCATATGAAGAATGTTGTGGGTTTGACACTATCTTTTTGTCATCGAAATTATCCCTTACATGATGATCTTTGGCAATAAAGTCTAGCACGTGTCCAGCTATTTCCTAAAATAGGTTTTCTTACAAATGCATGTTGTATTGATCACTGTAGTGTGTAAGCGACAGCAATAGTCTCTGATCATTTGAAGCCTGTTAGTAAGATGAAAACAAAACAGCATTTTTATTGACTGAAGTGTTTCATTTTGCAAACGGTCTCTGAGTTATGCAAATTGAGTGTGGTGTTTGGGTATTTGTGTCAATGTTTTGAAGAAAGGGAGCCCTGGTTTTAAACTAGTGTGTAAACAATTGAGGAAAAACTAACTCCACAAACGGATGCACTAAAGGTTACGTGGAATACTTAGAAATAGTATGACAATAAAGTTGAAATTTTTAGGGAAAAAAGTAGCATTATTTTGATGATGATAAATCTGTAACATTTTGAGGATAAAGTAAAAAATATTAGACAAACCTGATGACATTAATATTAAAAAAAGTTCTGATTTTATGATTAAGTTTAAATTTTGAGAAGTCAGTATTGTATTAGAAAAAAGCTTTAATATTTTGAGATTAAAGTTTCACAAAAAAGAGTCATAGTTTTGTGACAATAAAGTGGTGATTTATTAAACAAATATATGGTTATGGTTGTGGTTTGAGTTTATTTCTAACATGCATACAATTACAACATGATACATCACAAGTTCCAGTTTCTCTTTTCAACATTTTCGAAATCAAGATGGAAGAAGTTAAAAAGTTAAAGTACCAATGATTGTCACACACACACTAGGTGTGGCGAAATTATTCTCTGCATTCTGGAACGTGAGGGGAGCAGTGAGCAGCAGCAGTGGCCACGCCCAAGAATAATTTTTGGTGATTTAACCCCCAATTCCAACCCTTGATGCTGAGTGCCAAGCAGGGAGGTAATGGGTCTAATTTTTATAGTCTTTGGTATGACTCGGCCAGGGCAACACGGTGGACCAGGAGTTAGTGCATGTGCCTCACAATACGAAGGTCCTGAGTAGTCCCGTGGTTCAATCCCGGGCTCGGGATCTTTCTGTGTGGAGTTTGCATGTTCTCCCTGTGACTGCGTGGGTTCCCTCCGGGTACTCCGGCTTCCTCCCATCGCCAAAAACATGCACCTGGGGATAGGTTGATTGGCAACACTAAAGTGGCCCTAGTGTGTGAATGTGAGTGTGAATGTTGTCTGTCTACCTGTGTTGGCCCTGCGATGAGGTGGCGACTTGTCCAAGGTGTACCCCGCCTTCCGCCCGAATGCAGCTGAGATAGGCTCCAGCACCCCTTGCAACCCCAATAGGGACAAGCGGTAGAAAATGGATGGATGGATGGTATGACTCGGCCGGGGTTTGGACTCACAACCTACCGATCTCAGGGCGGACAGCAGAGTTTATTTATGTGTACCCCTTTTCTATTAAGTAGCAATTGCTAAGACTTTTGTTCACTTCCCTTTTCTCAATTTAATCACAATATACTCCATAAATAATAACATCAATAAATAAATAATAGTAAAGTAACTTGTATTTCATAAAAAAGATAAATAAGGTTATCAATAAGTTCAGAATGTTTATCATATAGGGGAGGGCATGGCGCAGTTGGGAGAGTGGCCGTGCCAGCAACCTGAGGGTTCCTGGTTCGATCCTCACCTTCTACCAATCTAGTCACGTCCGTTGTGTCATTGAGCAAGACACTTCACCCTTGCTCCTGACGGGTCGTGGTTAGGGCCTTGCATGGCAGCTCCCACCATCAGTGTGTGAATGTGTGTGTGAATGGGTGAATGTGGAAATAAGTGTCAAAGCACTGTGAGTACCATGAAGGTAGAAAAGCGCTATAAAGTATAACTCATTTACCATTTGTATCATAGTTCTTCTTCAATGTCCTTTGTAAAAACGTTGAGTTTGAACAGTTTCTTAAATTGGATCATTTTAGTACAGTTTGATTTATTTACTTAATCCATTCCATAATTTAATTCCACATACTGATATATCAAATGTTTTAAGTGTTGTACGTGCATACAAATGTTTTAAGTTACATTTTTTTCTGAGGTTATATTTATCCTCTTTTTTTTAGAAGAATTGTTGTACGTTCTTATTATAATTTCAACATACTTTTAGCTGTTTGTAGATTTTCTATATTGTGGAATTTCTATATTTTTTTATTAAATAAATCAATCATCAATCAATCAATCAATGTTTATTTATATAGCCCTGAATCACAAGTGTCTCAAAGGGCTGTACAAGCCACAACGACATCCTCGGTACAGAGCCCACATACGGGCAAGGAAAAACTCACCCCAGTGGGACGTCGGTGAATGACTATGAGAAACCTTGGAGAGGATATGTGGGTAACCCCCCCCCCTAGGGGAGACCGAAAGCAATGGATGTCGAGTGGGTCTGACATAACATTGTGAAAGTCCAGTCCACAGTGGATCCAACACATCAGCGGGAGTCCAGTCCACAGCGGGGCCAACAGGAAACCATCCCGAGCGGAGACCGGTCAGCAGCGCAGAGATGTCCCCAACCGATGCACAGGCTAGTGGTCCACCCGGGGTCCCGACTCTGGACAGCCAGCACTTCATCCATGGCCACCGGACCTATGCAACACCCCCTCGCAAGGGACAGGGGAGAAGAGGAGAGAAGAAAAGAAACGGCAGATCAAATGGTCTAAAAAAGGGGGGTCTATTTAAAGGCTAGATTGTACAAATGAGTTTTAAGATGGGACTTAAATGCTTCTACTGAGGTAGCATCTCTAACTGTTACCGGGAGGGCATTCCAGAGTACTGGAGCCCGAATAGAAAACGCTCTATAGCCCGCAGACTTTTTTTTGGCTCTGGGAATCACTAATAAGCCGGAGTTCTTTGAACGCAGATTTCTTGTCGGGACATATGGTACAATACAATCGGCGAGATAGGCTGGAGCTAAACCGTGTAGTATTTTATACGTAAGTAGTAAAACCTTAAAGTCGCATCTTAAGTGCACAGGAAGCCAGTGCAAGTGAGCCAGTATAGGCGTAATATGATCAAACTTTCTTGTTTTTGTCAAAAGCCTTGCAGCCGCATTTTGTACCAACTGTAATCTTTTAATGCTAGACATAGGGAGACCCGAAAATAATACGTTACAGTAATCGAGACGAGACGTAACGAACGCATGAATAATGATCTCAGCGTCGCTAGTGGACAAGATGGCACGAATTTTAGCGATATTACGGAGATGAAAGAAGGCCGTTTTAGTAACACTCTTAATGTGTGACTCAAACGAGAGAGTTGGGTCGAAGATAATACCCAGATTCTTTACCGAGTCGCCTTGTTTAATTGTTTGGTTGTCAAATGTTAAGGTGGTATTATTAAATAGATGTTGGTGTCTAGCAGGACCGATAATCAGCATTTCCGTTTTCTTAGCGTTGAGTTGCAAAAAGTTAGCGGACATCCATTGTTTAATTTCATTAAGACACGCCTCCAGCTGACTACAATCCGGCGTGTTGGTCAGCTTTAGGGGCATGTAGAGTTGAGTGTCATCAGCATAACAGTGAAAGCTAACACCGTACTTGCGTATGATGTCACCCAGCGGCAGCATGTAAATACTAAAGAGTGCAGGGCCAAGAACCGAACCCTGGGGAACTCCGCACGTTACCTTGACATAGTCCGAGGTCACATTGTTATGGGAGACGCACTGCATCCTGTCAGTAAGATAAGAGTTAAACCAAGACAAGGCTAAGTCTGACATACCAATACGTGTTTTGATACGCTCTAATAAAATATTATGATCGACGGTATCGAAAGCGGCGCTAAGATCAAGAAGCAGCAACATAGATGACGCATCAGAATCCATCGTTAGCAATAGATCATTAGTCATTTTTGCGAGGGCTTTCTCCGTAGAGTGATTTGCCCTGAAACTGGATTGAAAAGGTTCACAGAGATTGTTAGTCACTAAGTGTTCATTTACTGCTGTGCAACAATTTTTTCGAGAATTTTGGAAATAAACGGAAGGTGGGAGACCGGTCGGTAGTTTACCATGAGGTCAGGATCGAGGTTAGGTCTTTTGAGCAGAGGATGAATAACCGCTTTTTTGAATGCTAGGGGAACAGTGCCGGAGGAAAGTGATAAGTTTATAATATTTAACACTGATGGACCTAATAATACAAAAAGCTCCTTGATAAGTTTCCCAGGAAGTGGGTCAAGTAAACATGTTGTTTGTTTTATCCCACTTACACGCTGTAATAATTCCTCTAATGTTATTTCATCAAAAATAGAGAGACTATTTTGGAGGGCAGTGTCCGTCGTATATACAGTCGTATTTGTGTTAATAGAACCCAGTTGTAGCTGGGATGCGTTGTCTTTAATCTCCTTTCTAATGAGTTCAATTTTCTTATTAAAGAAATTCATAAAATCATCTGCCGAGTGGGTGGAGCTACTGGGAGGAGTCCCTTGTTGGGTTAGCGATGCTACTGTACTAAACAGAAATTTAGGATCGTTTTTGTTGAGGCGGATGAGATTTGAGTAGTATTTGGCTTTAGCTAAGGTAAGCATGCGTTTATAAGTTATTAAACTATCACTCCATGCTTGATGGAAAACCTCAAGTTTAGTCGCGCGCCATTTGCGTTCCAGTTTTCTACATGATAATTTATGAGCTCTAATTTATTCTGTAAACCATGGGGTGCGCCTTTTAGGGGCCCTTTTTTGCTTTAGCGGTGCTATACTATCAATAATTTCGCGCAAGGCATCGTCAAGGTTGTTAGTGAGGTTATCAATAGAGCCGACATAATTTGGGAATGGTGCCATTACCGAAGGCAGTAGGTCAGCAAGAGTCATCGTTGTGGCAGCATTAATGTTGCGGCCGCTATAGCAGTTATTATTATTATTAGCTTGTTGACAATGAGTCAAAACTTCAAATTTTATAAGGTAATGATCGGACATTACTTTAGTATATGTAAGTATCATAACTTTGGAGGTGGTGACACCCCTGACAAGCACTAGATCTATTGTATTACCGTTGCGATGCGTGGGTTCATGTATTATTTGTGTAAGACCACAGCTATCAATTATGGTTTGGAGCGCCACGCACTGAGGGTCCGATGGGGTATTCATATGGATATTAAAGTCCCCCATTATGATTATATTGTCGGCGTGCGTCACTAGATCAGCAACGAACTCTGAGAATTCACTGATAAAGTCCGAATAGGGCCCAGGGGGGCGGTAGATAACAGCCAGGTCGAGAGGTAGCGGTGTGACCGACCTCATAGTAAGCACCTCAAACGATTTATATTTATTATTTAGGTTAGGGGTAAGGTTGAAATTTTCATTGTATATTAGTGCGACACCCCCTCCCCTTTTAAGAGGACGGGCAACATGCGCATTCGTATAGTTAGGAGGAGATGCCTCATTGAGCGCAAAAAATTCGTCTGGTTTGAGCCAGGTTTCGCTAAGACCAATGACGTTAAGATTGTTGTCTCTAATGACCTCATTAACCAATAACGCCTTGGGAGACAATGATCTTATGTTTAAAAAGCCCATATTATAGGTATTGGGCTGTTTTGACCAGTTTTTGTTAAGATTATCCGTAGTGGCAATATTAACAATGTTGCGTTTATTATGCGTAGTGCACTTTAAATAGTTTTGACCATATCTAGGAATTGATATGACGGGAAATAAAAGGTTTGTATGTTCTCTGTATCCAACATTATAGATTATTCTAACTGATCTTTTTTGAAACATCATTAGTGACTACACAATACGGTAACACTAACGAGCAGGACAGAATTTGAAATTATTTTTTTGGTGCAATACATATTTAACATTATTCATTATTGATGTATTTCTTGCCACCTTATGTTGTATATTTTGTATATGCGATTTCCACTTCATTTTATCATCAATCATTACACCTAGAAATTTGATTTCAATTACTCTTTCAATGTTTATTCCGTCTATTTGTATTTGTGTTTGACTTTCTCATTATTTTAGTTTTGCTGAGATTCAAAGATAATCTGTTTTTGTCAAACCATCTCTTGAATGTTTTCATTTCTTCTGTTGTTATTTGTATTAGCTTTTGTGTGTTCTCTCCTTAACAAAGCGCAGTTGTATCGCTTGTAAATAATACTAACTTGAAGTCTTTTGTAACTTTATGTCATTTATATAAGGATTGAACAATTTTGGTCCCAGTACTGATGCCTGTGGTACGCCACAGGATATATTTAGCGTTGTAGATGTGTGTTCGCTTTCCTTCATGTATTGCTTCCTATTAGTTAAGTAGCTTCTTATGCCCTTTAAGACAAACCCTCTGATGCCATACCATTCTAATTTGTTTATGAAAATATTGTGATTAATTGTGTCAAATGCTTTAGTTAGATCCATAAATACTGTTGCTGCACACTGTTTACCATCTATTGTAGTGGTCCCCAACCACCGGGCCGCGGCCCGGTACCGGTCCGTGGATCGGCACAAGACATTTTAAAAAAAATAAAATAAAAGAATAATATTTTATTTTATTGTATTTTTTTATTGATTAAATCAACATAAAAAACACAAGATACACTTATAATTAGTGCACCAACCCAAAAAACCTCCCTCCCTCATTTACACTCATTCACACTCATTTGCACAAAAGGGTTGTTTCTTTCTATTGTTATTATTTCTGGTTCCTACATTATATATCAATATAGATCAATACAGTCTGCAGGGATACAGTCCGTAAGCACACATAATTTTATTTTTTTATGACAAAAAAAAAAAAAAAATCCCACCGGCGCAACCCCAAAGCAGACCGTCAGAGGGGGGACGCGTGGCGTAGAGCGCTACCTGGACACAAATCGAGGGACTGATCACCCTTGGCTGGGTCGCCCGGGTGAGGGTGTTTGATTAAGACCCGAAACACCCTATGACCCCTGGAGAATCACTGATGATGTGTCCAGGTTGCACCATGAGGTGTATAATAAAACTAACCTTCTACAGATTAAAGTCCAAATTTGGTGAAAAAACATTCACAATATACGAGAATAAAGCTACAATTTTACCATAATAAAGTCAGAATTTTACAAGAATAAAGTGGCAACATTACGAGACTAATAAATCTAAATATTACCAGAACAAAGTACACATTTTAGAAGAATAAAATTGACATTAGGCAAATACATTCAAAATCTAGCAGGAAGAAAGTCATAAAATATCACATAAAAGCTTAATTGTTACAGGAAAAAAAACATAGATTTTTTATGGGGGTTTTTTCAGATCTGTTGCACAGATTTACTCACAAAAGAAAAGCGTGGGTACTTTTCTTGTTGCATTATTTGTGTTAAACTTTATTAAATGTTTGGATATATTTTGGGTTTGACACAGCTGTAATAGATCAGAAGGGGATAGGAAGAACCACCATTACATCTTATGTAGACCACAAGGGAGTGTTTTAAATGTAGAAAGTAAAATTCATATTATAACCCCTTTAAAAAAACAACGCCATGGAGTCAACTAAGAGTCAAATATGGCCAAAATCTAACATCCAATTCCATCCATTCATCCATTTTCTACTGCTTGTCCCTTTCGGGTTTGCGGGGGGTCGCTGGAGCCTATCTCAGCTAATTTCTCAGTTGAGACAGTCCTGGCACAGTGCATCTGAAAAGTATTCACAGCGCTTCACTTTTTCAACATGTAGTTATGTCACAGATTTATTCCATAATAGAATAAATTAAATTGTTGTCCTCAAAATTCTACACACAATATCCCATAATGACAATGTAAAAAAGTTGTTTAATATGTGGGCTCTGTACCGAGGATGTTGTTGTGGCTTGTGCAGCCCTTTGAGACACTTGTGATTTAGGGCTATATAAATAAACATTGATTGATTGATTGATTGAATAGCTTTTCAAAATTTAATAAAAAATAACTAAGAAATCAATGTACTTAAGTATTCACAGCCTTTACTCGATACTTGGTTAATTCACTTTTGGTAGCAATTATAGCCTCAAGTATTTTTAAATACGATGCCACAAGCTTGGCACACCTATTTGGGCTGTTTCACCCATTCTTCTTTGCAGCATCTCTCAGCTCTGTTAGGTTGGATGGGACACGTCAGTGCACAGCCATTTTCAGATGTGTCCAGAGATGTTCAAGGGGATTTAAGTCTGGGATCTGGCTGGCCCACTCAATGGCATTTACAGAGTTGTCCTAAAGTAATTCCTTTGATATCTTGGCTGTGTGCTTGGGGTTGTTATCCTGCTGAAAGATTAACCCAGTCTGAGTTCAAGAGCACTCTGGGGTAGGTTTTCATTCAGGATGTCTCTGTACATTGCTACATTCATTTCTCCCTCTATTATGACTAGTCTCCCAGTGCATGCTGCTGAAAAACAACCCACTGCATGATGCTGCCGCCACCATGCTTCACTGTAGGGATGGTATTGGCCTGGTGATGAGAAATGCCTGGTTTCTGTTGCGCGATCAGTCTTCCTCCTTTTCTTCAGGGAATAAAACACACTGATCAATCCCAAGTTCTTTTTGAATGACATACGGTGTATATATTGAGTAAAAAGGACCCCACAGACAGAATGATACAATACCAAGTTTTACTGAAGCTTCAAGAGACCAGCCCTTTACAATGCAACAATACCATTGGCAAGAGAGGTCTGAAGTAAACAAAAATTAGTCAGCTTATGAAGAGCAAAAACAGCCCCTCCCGCTGTGGAGAATGCATACATTTTTAAATGTTCTTACTTTATCCATAGTCATGTTTGAAGCAGCTAATATGTTCCCATATGTACACTTTGTGTTTTTTCCTTTTGCTCGTTAGTGAACTCAGTGTTTCACCTTGAAGGCCTGGAATGTCTGCGAGGAGTATAATGTACTCCCTTTTTGTGTAGGAGGCCTTATCAGTTTAGAACAACCAGGCTGTATTTCTTTCTGGGCGGGAGGGGCTGTTTTCGTACTAAATAAGCTGACTCTTTTTAGACCGCTTCTTGATGCTGCTATTACCGCATTGTGAGGACTGGTCTCCTAAAGCTTTAGTAAAACTCGGTAGTATAGCTATTTTGTCTTGGTGGTCCTTCTTACTTAACATATAAGTCATCCGAAAGAACTTGGGATTGACCAGTTTGTTGTATTTCCTAAGAGGAAGTTGGACGCAACACCGCCCAAAAAGAAATGCAGCTGTGGTTCAAAACAGATAAGGCCTTCTCCACAGGAATATGTTATTCGCCTGTGCAGACACTCCAGCGCCTTCAAGGTAAAAGAAAGAGCTTACTAGGGGACATAAGATAAAAACCCAAAGAGTTCACATGGGAAAATACTAGCTGCTTTAAACCTGACTATGGATTAAGAAAGAACACTTAAAATATCTCATTCTCACATTTCCTACAAACATGATGCCTAGCATTCACGCTGAAGAGTTCAATCTTAGTCTCATCAGATCAGAGAATTTTGTTTCTCAAGGTCTGAGAGTGGCAGGACCGGGGTGAACTAGTTGGCACTTGTGCCTCACAGCTAGAAGGTCCTGGGTTCAATTCCCAGGCTCTGGGTCTTTCTGTGTGGAATTTGCATGTTCTCTTCATGACTGTGTGGGCTCTCTCCGTGTACTCGGCCTTCCTCCCACCTACAAAGACATGCAATTGGGGATAGGCTGATTGGCAACACTAAAGTGGCCCTAGTGTGTGAATGTAAATTACAGTCTGTCTATCTGTGTTGGCGCTGCGATGAGGTAGTGGCTTGTCTAGGGTGTACCCCGCCTTCCGCCCAAGTGCAGCTGGGATAGGCACCAGCCCCCCACCCGTCCGAAAAGGCACAATTGGTAGAACATGGAGGGATGGATGGTATGAGAGTCTTTCAGGTGAATTGAGGCAAACTCTTATGAAGGAATTGGCTTCTGCCTGGCCACTCTACCATACTAGCTTGATTGCTGCAGAGATGGTTGTCCTTCTGTAAGGTTCTCCTCTCTCCACATCGGAGTGCTGTAGATCTAGTGGCCATCGGGTTCTTGGTCACCTACCTAACTAGGGCCCTTCTCAGTTTGGACGGCCGACCAGCTCTAGGAAGAGTCCGGCTGGTTCCAAACGTCTTCCATTTTATGGATGATGGAGGCCACTGTGCTCATTGGGACCTTCACCACAAGTGGACTTCAACTAAGCTGTAGAAACATCTTAAGGATGATCATTTGAAACATGGCAAAGGCTGTGAATATGTGATTTTTTTATGTATTATTTTAATAAGTTTGCAAAAAATGTAAATATTTTCACATTGTCATTATGAGGTATTGTGTGTTGACCTTTGAGGACAACAATTAATTTATTCCAAGGTTGTAACATAACAAAATGTGGAACAAGTGAAGCCCTGTGAATACTTTCCGCATGCACTGATATTATGATGACAGCATGGCTGACCTGCAGGCAATGCCAATTTGAAATATGTTACCCCAAAAAAAGAACTCCTCTTTATTGGTCCCCCAAAAGTCCCCATCATTTGATCTTACTGAAGTCTCGGGAGATTTAATTGACTCAATTTGAGTTGTCAAAGGTCAAGAAAGCGACATTTTTTAATGAGCACAGGTCAAGGGTGAGGCTCTGTATTAAATCAACTTGACTTGGGGAATAAAACAAGTTTGAAGAAGTCTAATGCAAGAAGAAAATGTTGAACTACTTTGCTGACTATACAGCAGAGACGTCCTCTGACACAAACACAAGACTCGTCTGGAGGTGAATTATGTTCTTTGTGGAGTTTATATAAGTGTATTTTCTCTGTGTTGTGTTTGTCTCTCTGGGATCTAAAGGAGAACACACCTGTTCTCCTTAGAGGGCTGAAAGTCAGACAGGATGAAATGGGGAAAAAAAGCAAGAAGGGCAGAGACGATATCAGGGACAAAGGATGCAACCGAACACAAGACAGAAGGGGTCAGAAACATAACAGGATCAGAAGTGTTGTAGGAGAATCCGGGCTTAGGGAAAATAAATCTTTGTGACAAGGAAGAGAACAAGCATCTTTCATCATCAACCTTTTTGAATTACTGTTTGATCAATTCTTCATGGTAAAACCACTTTTATTTTTGAAAGTATGTAATGCTTGTTGTAGTCTCGGATCAAGATCAGTCCCAAAAGCTCAGCTTTGATAATAGAAAATGCGGAGACTTAAGCAGCAGCAACAAAACAACCAAGAGTTCGCCGGACAGCCAAAGAAAATTATAAAAAAATGAATACAATTATGCCTTGAACCATGTTATACTCCTGCCCTATAGGTGGTGGTATAATGAGTTTTTAAAATGTCTTGTTATGGTTAATAAAGCAGCTCTTTATCCATCCATTTTCTACCGCTTGTCCCGTTCGGGGTCGCGGGGGTGCTGGAGCCTATCTCAGCTGCATTCGGGCGGAAGGTGGGGTACACCCTGGACAAGTCGCCACCTCATCGCAGGGCCAACACAGATAGACAGACAACATACACACACTAGGGCCAATTTAGTGTTGCCAATCAACCTATCCCCAGGTGAGTTTGCATGTTCTCCCTGTGACTGCGTGGGTTCCCTCCGGGTTCTCCGGCTTCCTCCCACCTCCAAAGACATGCAGCTCTTTATCCAAAATATAATTGTAATGCTAAGATATATAGAACGAAATTACTGCCAAAACTTCACGAACACACAAAAATGTGTATAGAAACGAGTTTTTCCAAGTTAAAACTTTTGGCATTATTATTCCACCCTGCCCGGGGGGCCAACTTCACTCAGGTCTGAGAACACCCGTATTTCGCACTGTACAACACGTGGTGCTGTTGAGTCAATTTAAGGCCGTCACAGTTACTTTATTTGCGCATGGGGTGTTATCCAGCAAAAATAACAAAGAAGAAAAAGCAGGAAGCGGAGTAAAATTGCAGACAGAAAAGAGGGGAAACAATTTAAATCTGTACGTTTCCCCAAGTGTGTGGATCGTGCAGGGTGGACTATTACTGCCAAAAGGGTGGAATAATACTGCCAAAATCGTTTTTATACTTGCAAATGTTTTTTTTTAATTGGAAAAAAATGGTTTTAAAACTTGGTATTTTTACCTACAGAAAAAAAAAAATGTTATACTTGCAAATCGTTATTTTATTTGAAGAAAACTGTTTTATACTTGTGAATCTTTTTTCTAATATAAGAAAATTGTTAATTTGAAAATTGTTGTGCGTGAGTAAAAACATTGTTGTGTGTTTGTAGAGTTCACAAGCCACACCCACTAAATTTTAGACGGAAAAAATATACTAGCCGCACTGGACTACAAGCCACAGATATTTTTGTTGTAAAATGAGTTACTTACACAGAAAGCTTTTGCAAATGTTTATTTAATTTAATTTAATTACCTTAATTGTTTCCAAACAGTGCCTGTAACGCGGCAGTAAAACGGCTGATCAAACAAAACATAAGTCACCGTCATGGACCCACTAACTGTGGAACTGTGGAAGCTAGCTCTCCAATCAGCTTAACAGACTCACTAAGTGCACATTGATGTTTGGATGAATGTACGAAACTGGAAAAATATAAACAGAATGCTATTGTAAGCCACTCGTAAACGTGTTAGCATATTAGCTCATGCTAACGACGTTAGCTCGATTACATTATGATAGCATGTACAAATATGCATGAAAACACTCCTACAGACATCACACATTGGACTGTTTAGTAAGTATGAATAGTTTTAGTTATATTGTTGTTACGTCTTGGTCGTGTCCCCAGGATGCAGAATGGACGGCAGGTAAGATGCTTCTTTATTAATCAATAAGCAAAGGAAAAAATACAAAACAATGTCTCAAAATTCCATTACAATATAAAAGTATCGGGGGGTTTCCATCTTTTAAAATTCTGCTTCAGGCATCGTTTAAGCACTGGCACCATTGTTCTACTGCCAATTTTAGGGATGGGTTCAAATTCAGTACTTTCATAGGCACTGACGGAAATCTGTTGGTACTGCCAGTATACCATCCATCCATCCATGTTCTACCGCTTGTCCCTTTCGGGGTCACGGTGGGTGCTGGAGCCTATCTCAGCTGCAATCGGGCGGAAGGTGGGGTACACCCTGCACAAGTCACCACCTCATCACAGGGCCAACACAGATAGACAGACAATCAACCTATCCCCAGGTGCATGTCGTTGGAAGTGGGAGGAAGCCGTAGTACCCACGCAGTCAACATGTAAACTCCACACAGGAAGATCCCGAGCCCATGATCAAACCCAGGACCTTCGTATTGTGAGGCACACGCATTAACCCCTGTTCCACCGTGCTACATTCACGTAAAATCAAACATTATATTTCAATACCTCTGTTGCTCAAACACTTGGTGGGGGAAACAAGCACTCAAGCAGCACTAAGTCGGACTGCGCCTAGTTCATATTGCAATTTTCCATGCTAACAGAAAAAGTATGCCTAATATAAAATGCTGGGAAAAAAAAACAAGTACATTAAAGCTCTACTTTTCAAAATGCGCTAGCTCGATACAAATGTGCTTCTACAAATGTTTGTAAATAGCATCAATAATTTTACATGGCAATTTCAACACCTTCAAAACTGGTAATCAAAACTACAACTAAGATGCACGTTACAACCAAACAGCTGGTGTGTATTAGGTACAATACATACTCAAACTTGAAATGTAACCATCCCTAATCGATTTGGTACTGGTATCAGTTTACATTTAAACAATATCCATCCTAAACTTAATCCTTTATAATGTTCCTTATATGTCGCAGGCCAATAATGTTGCATGACACCAAAGGCCTCTGTGCCAGACTTGGAGCAACACTGAATCGTAGACAAGCTTGCAAACTGCCATTAAACTTTTACAACACATGAGAATACTACCTGAGGGTTGGCGGGTCGTGTCATCGACCAAGCATCCGTATTTCATGAGCTGTGAATGAGAATGTATCGATGCAGCAGAGGAATTGAAAGAGGAATTAACAAGCAAGGGAAAAGAGGACAGAGGGTTTGGAAAAAAGACAAGAAAATATGTGAAGAAGATGAGGTGTAGTGAGAGGAGGTCCCCTGTGATTCAATAAAAAAAAAAATCCCAGGCTTCTTGATTAAAACTTAAAACAGCTCTCTGTTCTGTTCTTCTACTTTCTTTTCTTCCAGCCAGCAATAAAATGAGCCCATAGTGACTTATCAACCTTGGAGACACCTGCAGATTTTAAATCCGACATAAACTCTCTAATTAGCTGAGGGGAGGAATTACTATCAGGTCTGAAGCCGGTGCTCCCTGTTGAATTATTCCTGCACCCTAGAGGTTTGCTTTCTATTTTGCTTTATTGGTGCCAAGCAGGGGCAGACTGCGACTAAAATCTTTTTATAATAGTTTTCAATGGAGGATTGACGGTACGTAGAAACATATAACAAATTGCAAATGGATATCAAAACACAAACCTATAGGTGTATCTATGACTTTTGTTGAAATTAGTGGTAAAAATTTAGCTGACACGTTACTGTCTTACTACTACTACTACCCTTATTTCATAATGAAGTAGTTAACGTAACGTAACACATTAACAGTTATTCAACCATGAAATAGCACACTGGTGCACAGTGTGTTACCATTACACAATAACCATTATTCAGCTACACAATATCATGAAAGACCCAATAAACTAAGTTAACATACAAATCCAGCTAGTCCAACAAGCAAGTTCCCAGCACTCTAGAATGCCCTACCGGCAACAATTACAGATGCCACCTCAGTAGACGCATTGAAGTCCCACCTTGAAACACATATATTTAGTCTAGCTTTTAAATAGACTCTGTTTTAGACCAGTTGACCTGCCGCTTCTCTTTTCTGTCCCCCCTCTCCTGCATGGAGCGGTTACCAGTTGGCCATGGATAATCACTGGAGAGGTACCAGTCTGGACGACGCGCTAGCTGTTCGAAGTTCTGACCCTTGGTGAACCACTCATCTACGACATAGATGAAGACCTCCTATAACCCTCTGTCAGCCTTCCAATGGAATGGACGCTCACATTATCATGAATAATTCAAAAACTCTACCTACATGACATCCATTACAGTTGGTCACCACATTTGGGGCCCCTTCCCAAGGTTTCATCTTTTTCCCATGTGGGGCTTTTGGAGTTTTTCCTTGGCCAACTGTGTTTCAGATTAGGGGATGTAGTTGTAGTTTGTGCAGCCATTTGAAGTACTTGTGATTAATGGCTATATAAATCAACTTTAAATGATTGATTGATTGATTGATTGATTGATTGATTGATTGATTGATTGATTGATTGATTGAAGATACCGATCAAATTCCAATTTACTACAGAATCCATTGAATTATTTGTACTCTCTGTTCTTTCGCGGCTGTAGACGGTAATGTTTACCTCTTGGTTCATATCAGTTTGCATATAGAATTACAGTAGGCACCACTGTAATTTTGACTCATCCTTTACTTTTGAGCGTGAGTGGGGAATGCGTGAAGAAGGCACTACCGACCTGATAAGACCTGTTAAGTCAGAAAGCAAAAGAGATGATACAGTATTATCAGCTCACAGATGGTCCCTGGTGGTTGTTTAAAGGCCTACTAAAACCCACTACTACCAACCACGCAGTCTGATAGTTTATATATCAATGATGAAATCTTAACATTGCAACACATGCCAATACGGCCGGGTTAACTTATAAAGTGCAATTTTAAAATTCCCGCCACACTTCCGGTTGAAAAACTCCTTTGGATATGATTTATGCGCGTGACATCACAAAAGCAACGGAAGTGGTTGGACCCCATCGGACCCGATAGAAAAGCCTCTTGTTTTCTTCGACAAAATTCCACATTATTCTGGACATCTGTGTTGGTGAATCTTTTGCAATTTGTTTAATGAACAATGGAGACTGCAAAGAAGAACGTTGTAGTTGGGATCGATCGGTGTCTTAGTGGCTAAGTACAATACTGTAATATCTGTGATATTTGCATTAGTGTACTGTCTTTAAGGGTTTGGGGAACGCGCATGCGCGAGTGAGTTGGCGGAGAACTTGTGTGTGTGAGCGTGAGTTTTGGCTAACAGCAGCTCGTGTATGTGTGTGCGTTACTTTTTGAACTACAACCAGTTACCGCTTTTTAATAAAGCGATTAAGCAGCGCTTCCTCGTCTGTGGGACTCCTTCTCCACTGCGGGGCATTACAATACTTACAGCAACACAACAAGGAGTAGAAAAGCGCTACACAAGTATAACCCATTTATCATTTATTTACTTACTACGCCTAGCCGATGCTTGCCGCCAAACCCACGGATGAAGTCCTTCGTCGTGCCGTTGATCGCTGGAATGCAGGTGAGCACGGCTGTTGATGTGTTTCTATCTTCATTTGAGAACGATGCTACGTGCTAGCTCAGTAGCTAAGTGTGTCACCGATGTATTGTCTTGGAGATAAGTCACTTTAAATGTCCATTTCGCGTGCTCGAGTCTCATTTTCAAGAGGATATAGTATCCGAGGTGGTTTAAAATACAAATCCGTGATTCACAATAGAAAAAGGAGAGAGTACATAGTTCTGTGAGGTCTGGTTGCTAAGTTAGCTTCAATGGCGTCGTTAGCACAGCATTGTTAACCTTCGCCAGCCTGGAAATCATTAACCGTGAATTTACATGTCCACGGTTTAATAGTATTGTTGATTTTCTATCTATCCTTCCAGTCAGGGGTTTATTTATTTTGTTTCTATCTTCATTTGAGAACGATGCTGTCGCGCTAGCTCAGTAGCTAAGTGTGTCACCGATGTATTGTCTTGGAGATAAAAGTCACTTCAAATGTCCATTTCGCGTGCTCGACTCTCATTTTCAAGAGGATATAGTATCCGAGGTGGTTTAAAATACAAATCCGTGATTCACAATAGAAAAAGGAGAGAGTACATAGTTCTGTGAGGTCTGGTTGCTAAGTTGCTAAGTTAGCTTCAATGGCGTCGCTAGCACAGCATTGTTAACCTTCGCCAGCCTGGAAAGCATTAACCGTGTATTTACATGTCCACGGTTTAATAGTATTGTTGATTTTCTATCTATCCTTCCAGTCAGGGGTTTATTTTTTTTGTTTCTATATGCAGTTAAAGCACGATGCTATCACGTTAGCTCGTAGCTAAAGCATTTCGCCGATGTATTGTCGTGGAGATAGAAGGCACTGAATGTCCATTTCGCGTTCTCGACTCTCATTTTCAAGAGGATATAGTATCCGAGGTGGTTTAAAATACAAATCCGTGATCCACAATATAAAAAGGAGAGTGTGGAATCCAATGAGCCAGCTTGTACCTAAGTTACGGTCAGAGCGAAAAAAGATACGTCCATCACTGCCTCTCAAGTCGTTCACTGTAACGTTCCTCATCTACGAATCTTTCATCCTCGCTCAAATTAATGGGGTAATCATCACTTTCTCGGTCCGAATCTCTCTCGCTCCATTGTAAACAATGGGGAATTGTGAGGAATACTAGCTCCTGTGACGTCACGCTACTTCCGGTACAGGCAAGGCTTTTTTTTATCAGCGAGCAAAAGTTGCGAACTTTATCGTCGATTTTCAGCAAAAATATGGCAATATCGAGAAATGATCAAGTATGACACATAGAATGAATCTGCTATTCCCGTTTAAATTTTAAAAAATCATTTCAGTAAGCCTTTAAGCACAACTTGTCCTGGAAAGTCCCACTCCTTAATGCTTCGGTCAAATGTGAGATTCTCAACCAATATGTTAAATTGCAGTACATATAACTGGAGATATAAATCACACCTGAATATAGGCTGCAGGACCAGCCTAACTATGAAAAAAGTGAAAATATGGTACTTAAACTGCTCACCATATCGATGTGCCTTTTTGGGTGTGTTGCATACTTGGCCAGACGATCTGGACAGACAAGTTGGTTCGGCACCTTAATATAACATAAAGCAAAGTGAGTCGTGGCAGCAGAGGATGTGAGAGTGAGAGAGACAGAGCTTCCGGCTTCACCTACAAGGGCTTTAACTCCTCGCCTGTTCAATCGCAATCTGCAGAAAATAGGAGAAATAATCACAAAATGAAACATAGGCTGGGTTGTACGCACAGTGCACGCAACAACACCAACCCCAAATAGTAAACTTTGGGGAAAAGAGAGCTACCATACACCAGGAATGGATGTGCACTCGCTTATGTTACATTAAGGTTCAGAATAAACTGTTCATTGAACAAGGAAGTCTAAATTGTCCATCTTTTATGTTATGCAACCCTTCACCCTAGACAACAACTTTGAGGACTGTAACATAATTGGGGGCTCGTCTGAGATGCGAACCAGGGACCTCTTGCAACCTAAAACTGAGAATCATGCCCCTTTGGCTCGGAGCTCAACAAAATATATGTTAGCACCCCATTATATTTGTTTGGCATACAAACATCATGGAGTCACAAAATGAATATGAGATTATATGCACCACACGTCGCTCTGTTCCTGACACAAAGCCCAACGTCTTATTTCACACAAGCAGCCTGTGAAATCCTGAGCTCACGTTCCAATATTTCATCATACTTCAGCATACAACAGCACATCCATTTCAAGATCCTGCTCTTCACCTATAAATCCCGAAATACCTCCCACCTCACTGACCTTCTGCAACACTACCACCCTTCCCACTGCTCCTGATCCTCGGGCTCCAGTCTTCTTACTCCCATCACTAAATCTTTGCACCATACCGTGGGGGATAGGGCCTTTGCCATGGCCACCCCCACCCGCTGGAACTATTTTCTCCCACACGTGCCTCTGGCTCAATAGAATAATTCAAAAGACAGTTAAAAAGTCACCGTTTCAAACAAGCTTTTGATCTTCTTGAACCTGTAACTTTTTGACTTTGTATTGTTTTCTTTTAAAGCGTCTTTGAGTCTTGCTAAAAGCGCAATATAAAATTGATGAATAATTTTTGCAATTGTACCTTAACTTACAAACTTCATTGGTTCTGTGACAGTGCTCTTAACTCGCAACACTTCAATCACAATTTTAAATCGCCCAATGAAATTAATTAAAATCAATTTGATTGGTGTTTGGACCCAAAAACAGCACAATTTTAACACGTAACAAGGCTTTAAAAAACTAAAACTTACATATAAGACTATTTGTATAAGACAATACAATAAAACATACTACTACCAACTACAATAGTTTTATGAAATAATGTAATAATAATGTATTGTATTTACTTTGGAAAATGGACTTCTACGTTATCTCCTTCTAGCTGTTTGCCCGTCAAACACACCATCAGCAGCGTCTCCATATTTTCATGTATAAATCATATATTATTTCAACATTATTGGCTGGCGTGAACTCCTCCTGCTTCAGAATGGTGATATGCTCATACTACTTGTACTTTGCCAAGTCAACAACACACTCTATCATGTTTTTAATGATTAATGTCTTTAATTCAATGAATACCATCCACTTCTTCTTCGCACTTCACACTTATTTTCTTCCTCTCCATGCTTGGAAAAAAGTTATGTCGATCTCTAGCTATAAGTTAATGCTAGCGAGTAAGACCAGATGTTTTGATCGGACTTTACGAGGTCCACTGTGACATTCGCAATGTCAGCTAATGGCAGGGATGCTTGGAACTCAAATGTTTGCTTGCAACTTAAAGCACAACAGTAGAAAAACAGCTCTTATTTCAAACCAATCTTAAATTGAGGTACCATGGTATTATTATTAGAATTTGTTTCCTTACATTGTCATCAGTTTGATTATATCCAGTCCACCAATCAATTACCAGCTTTTAATCTATAATTATTTGATTACAATAAAAACACAGCCATTTTGCATGAAAAAAAAAATGTTGACCTTCAAACTATGGTTTTATTATCTTTAACTTCAGAAGGACACACATTTCAGAGGAGATCTCTTTGGATGAGGTGTGTAGTTTGTGGCCCTACCCATTTATCCGTTTTCACCTCTCAATGACACAATAACATTGTTGTGAGTGTGACGCTCAAGACGATAAGCCCCAGACACATTACTACCATAATATAAATAAAAAAATAGGCTAGGCAGCTGTTGTTGCACACCTTGTTTGCAAATGATAGTGTCTACAAGCGTGTGTTCAGCACCCTGCAAATGAGGATTATTTTTTAAATCATTGTCATCCGTCGGTGAACACACTCCTCTGTTAATTGGTAGCAAACAAAAAAAATGTGCTGTTACAATAGTGGCAATGCACAGATAAAGACTATATTTTATAGCTGGTAGAAATGCAGCAGTTTGTTGTTGTTTTGTTATTGTTTTTTTAATAAATCAAGGCAGCAGACCACTGGGAAACATTCTCCCAATGGCTAATATTTGATAAGTCATGTTTAGTTTAGTAAATAATAAGTTTGCACATACGATGCCTGCCAAGTGACTGCACAAAAACAGAACAAAGCTTTAAGGTTACATGAAAATGGAGCTGTCTTACTATAAAAGTTTCAGTTTATTTCGATCATGCATACAATACAATTACAATGTAATGCATCACAAATGTTCCAGTTGTTTTGTTACAGCATGTCCAAAAAGGAGTAGGAAGAAGCAGAGCCTATTTAATCCTAACCCTTTTCATATTATAGCAGTTTTATCCCATTCCTTTGTTCTCTGATTGTAACAGAAAAGTGAATTGATAAATAAATATACCAAAAGTAAGTAAACGAATATTAAATATATAAATAATCATTATCAATTTTTTTTAAAGGTTCAAAATATTTATCATATTTTTTTCATTTGTACTTTGTGAACGCTTGTAGTTTGAACAGTCTCTTAATTTTTTCTTTTGTCCTGTCCAGCCACCGAGGCAAATCATATAGTTGATGTAGATGCCCATATCTGCTGTTCAGATTTACTTTACAAAAGAGAAGTGTGGGATACTTCTCTGTTGCCTTATTTTTATTTGACTTTATCAAATGGATTTATATCAAAGTTTGATGCAGCCGGACCAGAGCAGGAGGAAATAGAACAAAGAAAAAAAAGGAAGACAGAGGGGGAAATTGCGGGGACAAGAAGGGGATGAGACAGAGAGACGACAACAACAACAACAACAACAGAACAGCATCAGCGAATATGTTATGTACAAATATGATATAAAAAAGGTTTGAGAAGAACCAGTGTGAATGAAGTAAATATTAATAACACAGAAATTACAATTAACATTATTGCGTTACAAATGGAGCAATAAATACACCAATAGAAATAGCACCATTGATAATGAATAACAATGATCTCAAATATCAACAATACCATTGTTTCAAATGCAACAATACATATATGCAATGAAAACTTAAATTACAAATTAAATAGAAAAATAGAGGGGAAGAAAGAGAAACTAACTGTTGTAATATTGTAGATTGTTATAGTAACAATAGGTTAAGCTTTATCTATTGATAAACATAGACTGTTGTGTGATAGCCAATACATTTTTAGGAAAAAACATTCCACAGGAATGGCTTTAACTGACTCCGTAGAATTTATCAAAGATGCACTAGACAACAAACTCTATGCTATTGGCATTTTATTGACCTAGAAAAAGCCTTTGCCACATTAAACCACAGTATTCTAATTGACAAACTGCAGACATATGGAGTTAGAGAGACCTCTTTAAAATGGATAAAAAGTTGTCTCTCGAACAGAACGCAATTTGTACAGATGGGAAATAACATATTAACAGACCGATTTATCACTTGTGGGGTAGCTCAGGGGTCAGTCTTGGGACCAAAACTTTTCACATTATATATAAATGATATAGTCAAAGTATCTGACGTCCTAAAATTAGTGTTGTTCGCGGACGACACCAACATCCTCTGTTCTGGAAGATATGTAATTCAATTAGTGAACACAGTGCACAGTGATTTGTAAAAAATTCATTTGTGGTTTTTAATAAATGAATGATCACTAAATCTCTCAAAAACAAACTATATCCTCTTTGGGAAAAGGGGACTTCTACACATAGAAGTTAGCGGGACGCCTATAAATACAGTAAATGAACACAAGGTCTTGGGGGTAAAGATAGACACTCTACTGACTTGGAAACCAAATGTGAAAGCAGTACAGTCTAAATTAGCTAAGGGTGTCTCCATTTTGTGGAAAATGCAAAAATTACTAAATCAAAATTCACTTAGAAAGATTTACTTTGCTCTATTAGTGCGCTGAAGTTTTGGGGCACACCTACAGGGACACTGTTGAACCGCTGTTTAAGCTCCAGAAAAGTCAATTAGAATTATACATTATGCCCCATAAAGAGCTCATACCAATGATCTGTTCATAATGAGTAATTTTGTTAAACTACATGATATAATCCAATACAGTGCAAATATACAGAGTCCGTTTTCACGCAGAGATGGTCCACATGAACTCAGGGGTGTCCTGAAATTCCAAACATAACGTAGTAAATTCCACATTCAAGGCTCAAACGTTATCTATAGCGGGGGTGAAACTGTGGGACAATGTGAGCGGAGAAATTAAACTGTCTTCTAGCCTAAGAGTGTTCAACCTTGCGGTAAAAAATGTGTTGTTGGGAATTTATCAAAAATATGACTAGTTGTTTGGACTATCTCAACTGTGGGACACAGGTGGGGACAGGGAAGTCCTGACCGCAATCAGAAATATGAGGTCTGATATCGCGGAGACCAAGGATGAAATGGCCTTACTGCGTGCAGAATTCAAAAAGTCTGCTGGAGCCAAACATATGGAGGATGAAGAGGAAGACGAGGAATAATGATTGTCATTTCTTATTGTTCCGCAGAAGATTCACTTCCTCTCATGGAAATTTACAGTGCATTCTACAGGGGCCACTTTCGGTCTGTGCGGGATTATCTGGACACTCAAACCTCAAAACTCGAAATGGATTATAATCAGACTTAAACTGGGCCATCACGTGGATATAAATGATGACATGGAAAAATTGGTTCATGAATCTGCACAAAATAACACAAGAAGAAGCATGAATTGGACATCATGTGGACTAAGAAACCAACAAAAAAAAATCTATAAATCAAACAAAATATATCCATATTGGTGTATGTATACTGACTTGTCATTATTATCCATTATCATATGTTATACTTGTTCTGAAATTGTCATGTATCCATCAAATCTGCTGTACTTTTCAGAGGCGGTATAGTACCGAATATGATTCATTAGTATCGCGGTACTATACTAATACCGGTATACCGTACAAACCTACAAAGTACTTATTGAAGCTTTCAACTACTTCGTTCATATTGTCCATCCATCCATCCATTTTCTACCGCTTGTCCCTTACGGGGTTGCGGGGGGGGTGCTTGAGCCTATCTCAGCTGCATTTGGGCGGAAGGCGGGGTACACCCTGGACAAGTCGCCACCTCATCGCAGGGCCAACACAGATAGACAGACAACATTCACACTCACATTCACACACTAGGGCCAATTTAGTGTTGCCAATCAACCTATCCCCAGGTGCATGTCTTTGGAGGTGGGAAGTTCATATTGTCATTTTTTTACATTTCCATCTGATAAGTATTTAGAATAATCCTTCTTGGCACACCTTTTTTATTAATGCTATTTAGGATGCCCCATGTTGCACTCATATTGTTTTTGTCTAATAATTGATTTGTAGTATGCCAGTTAGCTTGTTCTTATACGTTTTGTACTTGTTTTCTACCTCTGTAGATCTTTTGTTATAAATGTTCTATATAATGTATTATTCATTTTTCAGATCTTTTGTCATCCAGGGTTGATTGTTTCTTACTAAGTTGTTTCAATTGACAATGTTTGTCATAAAGCATTGTGAAAATATAAAAAAACATACCATATGCATAATCTACCTCATTTTCACTGTATACATTGTCCCAACTTAGATCACTCGGATCATTCTTGAAAGCAGTCATACTTTTGCCTCTATGCGTATTTTTCGAAATTTATTTTTGTCATCAAAGTTCCTCTTCTCGTAGTTTTCGTCATAGATTATGACAACTGGCAGATGATCACTGATGTTGAATATTAGCAGACCATTTGTTGTATTATTATCAACATCATTTATAAAATGTATTATCAATAAGTGTGGTGCTGTGTCCTGCCCTGTGTCTGCTTGGCCTTGTGATTTTAGGATATAAACTCAGGCTATACATTGTGTCAATAAAGTCATCTATGGACTTGAGTTTGTTAGGGTTCAAGAGGCCAATGTTAAAGTCTCCATATAGGAAAGGTATTTTTTGACTGATTTTAGTAAAAGTTGCCTTAATCCAGTTCTCAAACATATCAATGTTTGACTTAGGTGATATATATATGCAGCTGATTAATATGTTTGTGTTTTATTTCCTGACATATTAATGGTTATACATTCTAAGATATTATCAATAGCTAATGACATTTTTTTTTACCACTTTGTAGTTTAGGCTCTTCATTACGCACACAGCTACACCCCCTGCGTTCTTGTTGGTTATGTTGATGTAATCTTGCTCATATCCTTCCATGTCAAAATTAATTCCTTTTTTAGCATCTATCCATGTTTCTGAGATAGTGATAACTTTGAAGGGTTTGTTGAATTGTTCCAAATGATAAATAATGATAAATGGGTTATACTTGTATAGCGCTTTTCTACCTTCAAGGTACTCAAAGCGCTTTGACAGTATTTCCACATTCACCCATTCACACACACATTCACACACTGATGGCAGGAGCTGCCATGCAAGGCGCTAACCAGCACCCATCAGGAGCAAGGGTGAAGTATCTTGCCCAAGGACACAACGGACGTGACCAGGATGGTAGAAGGTGGGGATTGAACCCCAGTAACCTGCAACACTCCGATTGCTGGCACGGCCACTCTACCCACTTCGTCACGCCGTCCCTAAAAAATGCTTCAAGTTGTTGTAGCTGGCATACAAACTTCTGCTGTTTAAATGAATAATCAACAGTTTGTTGTCGATTGTAATGTTTCCGTTATATTGTCCGTCTGTATAATACAAACAATTATTCCTGGTATGAAAGAAAAAATGTGTATCTGGATCTATATCCTTATTTAATTCTAATTCCGCACTATTATGAGCTATACTGCATAAGGTTTTCAGTCCCATATATTTCTGATCAGCAATCTTTTGTGTTGCCCTATGAATGTCTATAATTGTAGATGAATGTGAGTACAGATCTTCTTGTTCGGTATCCCCGTTGTGCGTTGTAATTTTGTAGTTGAATGTCGATGCTTGTTTTCTGTCAGACTCCATTATCGTTGTTGCTGTTGTTGTGGCTGCTCTGATAGTTTCAATATTCATCCAAATCCTTGATGTCTATGACAACTAGGACTCTTGCTTCTACACCCCCATTCAGTTTGATGTAGATTTTGCCAGTTAGCGCACCAAGTTCCCTGAATTTCCCCCGTTTCCCCAAGTTGCGTGCTTTCTTGGTGATTTCAGCATTGCGTTTGAGGTGCTCGTTAATGTATACATTTGTACCCCTCAGCTTTTTTCCCTGTTTCAGTAATGCCATTTTGGAATTCCTGTTGGCAAGCTTCACGATAATGACTGTTGTGGTGTTGTTGCCGCTTGTATGCAGTGAAATGCACAGTAGACAGTAGAGGACAGTAGAACACATTTAAAAAATACCCCAGAAGAGACTCTGATTAAAAAAGTTAATCCAAGACGCAGAGGTGGGAATTGGGGAAATGTAGAACAAAGTGTCTAAAATAAGTTTGGGAGAGAAGTAAACGATGCAAGTGCTGTCCCTCCCGGAGCTAAAAACCCGACTCTCAAAACGATCCTCAGGAGGGACAAAGTGTGAACCGACATTACTCGTGGCAAGATTTTTAGGCGGGTAAGGGATGGAGAAAGATGGTGAAGTAGGACAATATGAAAGTGAGGAGAGAAAGCAGATTTGGAGAAGTACTGGAGGAAAGAGGAGGGAATGGATGCATGGTGCAGTGTGTGTGTGTGTGTGTGTGTGTGTGTGTGTGTGTGTGTGTGTGTGTGTGTGTGTGTGTGTGTGTGTGTGTGTGTGTGTGTGTGTGTGTGTGTGTGTGTGTGTGTGTGTGTGTGTGTGTGTGTGTGTGTGTGTGTAGTAATGAGGGTGGTAAATGCTTGATGGGAAGATGTAGTTAATGTTGTCAGGATAAGGAGGCAAAGAGTGGCACCAAGGAGCTTTTTACATGAAGATGTGGAGCAGGAGCATGGAGGATGTGCTCGATGAAGGAGAAGAGTATGTTGGGGGAAATGAAGGGAAAGGCAGTGTAGGGGTGTTGCGAGGGGTGTATTGTTTGAGGTGAAGAGCCGAGGGTATGAGCACACACGAGTGCTATTGACTGAAGGCTTTCCTTGTTAATTGCATATTCTCTGTGATTGCACTGTGAATGGCTGAGCTGAATGAAAATAACTTTCTCTCAGGGAAGCGAAAGGAAGCTGACGTGCAGGCGTAAACCTTTAAGGAGAGTTTGAGGAAAACATACGGTGACTTTTAAGGGGGATTTGCAGTGGAAAAACAAAAACAACATTAACTAAAAAGTGCTCCGATAGCGCAGACGTCTTTCAATCAATCAATCAATCAATGTTTATTTATATAGCCCTAAATCACAAGTGTCTCAAAGGGCTGTACAAGCCACAACGACATCCTCGGTACAAAGCCCACATACGGGCAAGGAAAACTCACCCCAGTGGGACGTCAATGTGAATGACTATGAGAAACCTTGGAGAGGACCGCATATGTGGGTAACCCACCCCCCGCCTCTAGGGGAGACCGAAAGCAATGGATGTCGAGTGGGTCTGACATAATATTGTGAAAGTCCAACACATCAGCGAAAGTCCAGTCCATAGTGGGGCCAGCAGGAACCATCCCGAGTGGAGACGGGTCAGCAGCGTAGAGATGTCCCCATCTGATGGACAGGCTAGCGGTCCACCCCGGGTTGGGAGCAGAGTAGAAAAGAAAAGAAAAGAAACGGCAGATCAACTGGTCTAAAAAGGGAGTCTATTTAAAGGCTAGAGTATACAAATGAGTTTTAAGATGAGACTTAAATGCTTCTACTGAGGTAGCATCTCTAACTTTTACCGGGAGGGCATTCCATAGTATTGAAGCCCGAATAGAAAACGCTCTATAGCCCGCAGACTTTTTTTGGGCTCTGGGAATCACTAATAAGCCGGAGTTCTTTGAACGCAGATTTCTTGCCGGGACATATGGTACAATACAATCGGCAAGATAGGCAGGAGCTTGACCGTGTAGTATTTTATACGTAAGTAGTAAAACCTTAAAGTCGCATCTTAGGTGCACAGGAAGCCAGTGCAGGTGAGCCAGTATAGGCGTAATATGATCAAACTTTCTTGTTTTTGTCAAAAGTCTAGCAGCCGCATTTTGTACCATCTGTAATCTTTTAATGCTAGACATAGGGAGGCCCAAAAACAATACGTTACAGTAATCGAGACGAGATGTAACGAACGCATGGATAATGATCTCAGCATAGCTTGTGGACAAAATGGTACGGATTTTAGCGATATTACGGAGATGAAAGAAGGCCGTTTTAGTAACACTCTTAATGTGTGACTCAAACGAGAGAGTTGGGTCGAAGATAATACCCAGATTCTTTACCGAGTCGCCTTGTTTAATTGTTTGGTTGTCAAATGTTAAGGTGGTATTATTAAATAGATGTCGGTGTTGAGCAGGACCGATAATCAGCATTTCCGTTTTCTTAGCGTTGAGTTGCAAAAAGTTAGCGGACATCCTTTGTTTAATTTCATTAAGACACGCCTCCAGCTGACTACAATCTGGCGTGTTGGTCAGCTTTAGGGGCATGTAGAGTTGGGTGTCATCAGCATAACAGTGAAAGCTAACACCGTATTTGCGTATGATGTCACCTAGCGGCAGCATGTAAATACTAAAGAGTGCAGGGCCAAGAACCGAACCCTGGGGAACTCCGCACGTTACCTTAACATAGCCCGAGGTCACATTGTTATGGGAGACACACTGCATCCTGTCAGTAAGATGAGAGTTAAACCAAGACAAGGCTAAGTCTGTCATCCCAATACGCGTTTTGATACGCTCTAATAAAATATTATGATCTACAGTATCGAAAGCGGCGCTAAGATCAAGAAGTAGCAACATACATGAAGCATCAGAATCCATCGTTAGCAATAGATCATTAGTCATTTTTGCCAGGGCTGTCTCCGTAGAGTGATTTGCCCTGAAACCGGATTGAAAAGGTTCACAGAGATTGTTAGACGCTAAGTGTTCAATTAATTGAAATCCAATAAATCAGTGCTTTGAGTCCCCAAAACGGCACATATAATATGCCTTTTAAAAAGAAAAACTAACTTTTAGATAAAAAGTAAAAGTACCAATGATTGTCACACACACACACTAGGTGTGGTGAGATTATCCTCTGCATTTGACCCAACACCCTCACCCCCTGGGAGGTGAGGGGAGTAGTGAGCAGCAGCGGTGGCAGCCCCCGGGAATCATTTTTGATGATTTAACCCCCAATTCCAACCCTTGATGCTGAGTGCCAAGCAGGGATATTGTATAAAAATTAGGGCCGTCAAAGTTAGCGTATTAATTAATAAAAATAATTATCATGTTATCATATATGATAACATGTCATAAGTGTTATCATATATGCATGAAAATAAATCTGAATTAATGCTTAACCCGGAAGATGCGCGTATTGTCACACAGTCTGTGATCACAATAGGAGGCTGCCAATTTCACTTCAAAACAGAAGTTTAGACAAAACTGAGTTAACTTGTTTGTATTGCAGCACCAAACGTTCATATTATCAGCGACATCAAGTTTTAAATACTATCTTAAAGCGAAACACATGGATGTTGCCGATAGCATGAATGCTACATCGACAACAAGCAGAGGAGAATGCTACGCTGGCAGTTTACCTGCGCCGGTGTTGTCAACAAAAGTACCACAGTTAGGTTAAACATATACCTTTGCTAAAGGCACAGCCACCGCATACAGTCAATCAATCAATCAATCAATGTTTACTTATATAGCCCTAAATCATGAGTGTCTCAAAGGGCAGACCCCACATCAGGGCAAGAAAAAACTCAACCCAATGGGATAACAATGAGAGACCTTGGAGGGGACCGCAGATGGGCGACTGGTGCAATGGACGTCGAGTGGATCTAGCATAATATTGTGAGAGTCTAGTCCATAGTGGATCTAACATAATAGTAACATAATACAGGACACCTAACATCTGTAATACCTTGGACAATACCTTGGAGAATCACAATTACAGCAAGGATAAACCAACACAAACAAGAGCATCAATTTGCATGTACTGGCTGAATGCAAATTATTTTGCTTACTGGAGAACATTGGACATCTGTAAGTAATCACAACAACAAAAAGAGATCAGCATTGTCATCTGAAAAGGTAAAATGATGCACTATATTAAAGGGGAACTGCAATTTTTTTTGGAATTTTGCCTATTGTTCACCATCCTTATGAGAGATAAGAACACACTCGCATTTTTATTTAGGATTTTAAAAATAATATGTGGAGGGGGCGTGGTCTGCGGGCCTGCCGCGGAGCGGGGTGTGTAAGGACCGGCCTCGAGGTCAGCGGCAGGTGAGTAGATTGCCCAGCTGGGGCTTGTTATCTAATCACCTGTCGCCCTTATTAGCAGCAGCCGGAACGAAACACGTTGGTGGAGTTGGAGCCAGAGAGAGACACACGCCCAGAGACAAATAGATATTGCTGGAAAGCAAGCCACCCCCGGGTGTTTATGCAAAATAAAGACTTGATTCAAACTCTCTACCGGGCTCCCGAAGATCTGTCAGCCAGGAGAGCCCACCACAAGAGGGATACCTCACAAAATAGTTTTAAAAAACTCTTGAAAGGCGCGGCTAATAAGAGTCACTATTGTATCCTTCAAGGCCCTCCATCAACCTGTTAAGTACACGCTGCATATAATGCAGTAACAGACACATTCATTGCAATATGTATAATGTAAAATATTTACCGTATTTTGGTCATTTTATGCATTACCAGAACTTCTTTCCTCGACGAATATATTTACGTTTGCAAAGCAACGCCCTTCCTACTTTCAGAAACTTTGTGGCAGACTTGGTAACAGACCACCTTCAAGCCGTTTCCTGATCGTCTATTCAGGATGCGCCGTTTTGTGCGCGGTCTTATTTACATGGCTCCCCTTAGACAGCGTCTTCTCCTCATCATCTTTGTTGTACTGGTAGTTTTTACCGTTTTCATAGCGAGTCTACTGACAGATATAAGTTAGGGGCGGCGTGGCGAAGTTGGTAGAGTGGCCGTGCCAGCAATCGGAGGGTTGCTGGTTACTGGGGTTCAATCCCCACCTTCTACCATTCTAGTCATGTCCGTTGTGTCCTTGGGCAAGACACTTCACCCTCGCTCCTGATGGCTGCTGGTTAGCGCCTTGCATGGCAGCTCCTGCCATCAGTGTGTGAATGTGTGTGTGAATGGGTGAATGTGGAAATACTGTCAAAGCGCTTTGAGTACCTTGAAGGTAGAAAAGCGCTATACAAGTATAACCCATTTATCATTTAACCCATAACTTTACACTACTTTATATTAGAAATGGCAACAGCCGAGGATGAATGCCCCACAATTAGAGGATAGAGAAAAAGAAGGAGCTTATAGACTACGGCGTCGACGCGGACTACAGTGGCCGATGTGCTCAGATTTTCGGGACTTATGCAGATCCCAAATACATATCAGCAAATACCAATTGGTAAAAAAAAGTTGGTTTTGCATAGTTTTGCAAAACAGAACGCCAGATAATGTCTCCTAAAGTGTGCCATTTTAAGGTCCTTATACACACACCATAATAATACCCTTAGGTTGAAGAACAGTACGTCTGACTATGGTAGCCGTAATGCGCCGACAATCCATCAACCGATGCGGCTTTGTCACTTGCCAAAGTCGTACCAAAACATTTTGACAGATTTTTGAGCGCTGTGTTAAATGTTCTATATTCTCAATGAAACATTAAAGTTGTCAGAACATACGGTCGCTTGGTTTTCAAATCATTTAGAAAACAGGACCCAGTGTATCATATATGAGGGCCTTTGTTCAGAATGTGTCACTGTTCATAAAGGGGTGCCTCAGGGATATGTATTTGGTCCCCTCTTATTTATCTTATACATCAATGATCTCGA
The DNA here is from genome assembly GCF_033978785.1 of Entelurus aequoreus. Lineage (NCBI taxonomy): Eukaryota > Metazoa > Chordata > Actinopteri > Syngnathiformes > Syngnathidae > Entelurus > Entelurus aequoreus. The sequence continues at coordinate 37,224,941 of NC_084732.1, read as the reverse complement.
ACACCATTTCTCTGATGCTACTATGCATTTTTATGCTGACGATACATTTATTTCTCTAGATCATCCCTTAAACAGGCTGTTAATTCCCTGCAGAAAGCTTTTGTCACTGTGCAGAATTCACTCATTGACTTAAAACTGGTTTTCAATGCTGACAAGACAAAACTTAATGCTGTTTTCCAAACATAGGAAGGTGCCTCAAACTCCCCCGATAGTGTCCATTCTTGAAGGGAATGTCATAGAAGTGGTGTGTGAATATAAATACCGTGGTCTTTTAATTGATGACTCTCTCACTTTTAAACCTTTTATTGATCAACTGGTGAAGAAACTAAAACTTAAGTTGGGGGTTTTCTTCCGTAATAAGAGATGTTTTTCTTTTGGTGTAAAAAAGCGGCTTGTCTCTGTCACATTTTTATCTGTGCTAGATTATGGTGATGATTTTTTATATGAATGCTACTCATTCCTGTCTTCAGATAGTGGACTGTGTTTACCATGCTTCTTTGAGGTTCATCACAAACTGTAGAGCCATGACACACCACTGTGACTTGTACTCTCAGGTGGGATGGCCTTCTCTGTCCATTAGGAGACAGTGTCATTGGTACATTTCTATTTGCGAGGCTCTTCTGGGACTATAGCCCGAATACATTTGTACATTGACTTCACAGAAGAGTACGAACTCTTATTCACTGAGATCCAACGATCAGCTGTTGCTCTCTGTCCCTTTTGCTCGCACTGAGCTCGGGAAAAAAGCTTTTGTCTATGCAGCTCCTTGTGCTTGGAACATGATACAAAGAGACCCGAAAGATGACTGAATTTGTATCCTCGAATGCTTTTAAATCCAAACTGAGAGCATTTGAAGGAGCCTCAGTTATATGTAACTGTTTTACTTGATGTCCATCCTGTCATTTTAATGTGTAATGTGAATGTAATGTTTTGTGTAACTCTGCTGCCTCATGGCCAGGACTCCCTTGAAAAAGAGGTGTTTAATCTAAATGGGACTTTTTCCTGGTTAAATAAAGGTTAAATAAATAAAATAAAAAATGTTTTGGGCTCGCTTGCTTACCTGTACTTGCTAGCGTCATTTATTGAACACCTGCCGTCCACGCGTATCTACTGGTCACACTTATCATTACACCATGTACCGAATAAAATTGCTTCGAGGACGGTAAGCACATCCAGAATTAATATGTACATTGAGGCACCGGGTTGTAAGGCGCACTGTCAATTTTTGAAAAAATGAAAGTAAAGTGATTTATATACTAACTTTTTCTCTAGTGATTCAAAGCACTTTACATAGTGAAACCCATGATCTACATTCTTAAAGGCCTACTGAAACCCACTACTACCGACCACGCAGTCTGATAGTTTATATATCAATGATGAAATCTTAACATTATAACACATGCCAATACGGCCGGGTTAACTTATAAAGTGACATTTTAAATTTGCCGCTAAACTTCCGGTTCGAAACGCCTCTGAGGATGACGTATGCGCGTGACGTAGACCGGGGAACACGGGTATGCCTTCCACATTGAAGCCAATACGAAAAAGCTCTGTTTTCATTTCATAATTCCACAGTATTCTGGACATCTGTGTTCGTGAATCTGTTGCAATCATGTTCATTGCATTATGGAGAAGGAAGCTGAGCAAGCAAAGAAGAAAGTTGTCGGTGCGAAATGGACGTATTTTTCGAACGTAGTCAGCAACAACAGTACACAGTCAGCGCTTCTTTGTTTACATTCCCGAAAGATGCAGTCAAGATGGAAGAACTGAAAAAAAAAAAGAAAAAAAAAAAGATGGAAGAACTCGGATAACAGAGACTCTAACCAGGAGGACTTTTGACTTCGATACACAGACGCCTGTAGAGAACTGGGACAACACAGACTCTTACCAGGATTACTTTGATTTGGATGACAAAGACGCAGACGTGCTACTGTGAGTATGCAGCTTTGGCTTCTAAACATTTGATCGCTTGACCGTATGTACGCAACTTTTTTTTGCGTATGTACGTAACTTTTTTCAAATATATAAGCTTTATGAACCTTGGGTTAGGTGAACGGTCTTTTGGGCTGAGTGATTGTGTGTGTTGATCAGGTGTTTGAATTGTATTGGCGTGTTCTATGGAGCTAGGAGCTAGCATAGGAGCTAGGAGCTAGCATAAAAAACACGCAGGTGTTTTTATGCAGGGTTAATTTGTGGTATATTAAATATAAGCCTGGTTGTGTTGTGGCTAATAGAGTAAATATATGTCTTGTGTTTATTTACTGTTTTAGTCATTCCCAGCTGAATACCAGGTACCGTGAGTATGCAGCCTTGGCTGCTAAACATTAGATAGCTTGACCGTACGTGCGCGTCACGTACGTAACTTTTTAAAAATATATAAGCTTTATGAACCTTGGGTTAGGTGAACAGTCTTTTGGGCTGAGTGATTGTGTGTGTTGATCAGGTGTTTGAATTGTATTGGCGTGTTCTATGGAGCTAGGAGCTAGCATAGGAGCTAGGAGCTAGCATAACAAACACGCAGGTGTTTTTATGCAGGATTAATTTGTGACATATTAAATATAAGCCTGGTTGTGTTGTGGCTAATAGAGTATATATATGTCTTGTGTTTATTTACTGTTGTAGTCATTCCCAGCTGAATATCAGGTCACCCCCGGCTCTCACAGCATCTTCCCTATCTTGCACGGCCGCTCTATCAACCGAGCCACGGTGTCCCAAAGGACTTTATGTGGCCCCTTTAGTCCGAAAAATACGGTAGCTTAGACAGTGGACTTCTACATTAACGCATACTAGCTGCTTCTTCGTCAAACACACCATCAGCAGCCAACGGTTATAGAATATTTTAACCTTCTTGGCTTCATTGTTCTTCAGTATCTTGCAGACTAGCGGTGATTTTCTCAAATTGTTTGACCAAGTGAGCTACACGTCCTGCTATGTTTTTAAAGATTTTTTTTTTAATTCAATGAATATCATCCAGTTGTTCTTTAGAGCACTGTCCTCTCACACTCACGTTCTTCCTTCACATTGTTGAAAAAACAAAATGATGTCTATCTCTTAACTATTAAGTTAATGCTAGCAATTAGACCAGATGTTTTGGGAGGATCTTACGGGGGTCACTTTGACATTTGCTACGCATACTAATGACGGGAATACTTGTAACTAAAATGTTTGCTTGCAACTTAAAGCATAACAATTAGTCAATTTGGTACCAATGTACTCTATGTGTCTTAGAAAGAGTATTTGGAAATTGTCGTATTCTGTTTACAGTTTTCAGCATAAGGATGTGTTCAAACCAAATTGTGTGCATTTCCTTAAGTATATGATGCCCTTTGTTTGGTATTGTTAAACGTGGGTGCCATGCCTACCATGTCTGCCCAACCTATGACAGTTTTGATGGCGTCCTTTTGTATATACATATGTTTTGTTTCCTCCATTTCTCTGATGAGTCTCAATGTTGCCTACGATGAAACGGCCGTGCCAATTGTGATAACAGTAATTTACTGACATCCATTCAAATGGACAAACAGAAACCGTGTTTTGTTTGTGCTATGGTTGCACATCCTCACAAGCACACCGTTGACTTGCCCTGCGTGTGGCAGTGGTATTAATTATTGTATTGCCTGCGTGTGGCAGTGGTATTCATTATTGTATTCTCATGATGAGATCATCATGATGTGGCACGGACCAATTTACCCGGGCCATCAATCCACAGCTGAAACAAAATACTCAGTGGGGTGGATTTCAACATGCAGATAGCGACCCAGATCACGCTTCCTTCGGGTGTGCTAGAGAGGAAGTGCAGTTCAACAAGAGTTAAAAATGTTTGACCCTGCAATTGAAGTTGATGGAACTCAATCACACAGTATGTGACCCAGCAGTAATGGCTGTTTGAAATGATTTGACCCTCATTAAAAGAGCCTCGAACTAAAACTTAAAAGCGTGTGCTGTTCTGCCTCTGCTTGTTTTTAGTTCAATCAGCCTCCCTTACCTTTCTATTATGGCTGCATGGACACAGCACACACACACACCTACACTATTTATGCAAAAACACACAATAATGTCCCCTTTAATCTTGCAGGTCCTGACAGGTCACACACACACACACACACACGCACACACACACACACACACACACACACACACACACACACACACACACACACATACACACACACACACAGGTTGGAGATCAATTTCAATTCTGTAGTTAGAGAAGGAGTCAGCAGACAGCCCTTCATCTCCTCAGCCTCGCTCCTCTGCACACTTCTTTCTATTCATCTCGGTCCCTCTCCGGCATCTTGTCTTCCTCCCCTCTTCTGTCTTTGCATGACTCGCTCACTCCATCTTTCTCTGATGTCCATCTCTAACCTCATCGTGTGCCGCGCACCTTATTGAGTGGAGTTCATTTCCAATCCATGAAAAGTTATTGACCCTCAGTTAGTGTGAAGCAGGCGGGCATCATCTGTATGCTCGTCCATCTGTCACTTTGATCACCCGTCCAGCTGTCCCACCTTGCATCGTCTGATTCCTCGTGATCGAAATTGAATCTATTTACTTAAGTGTGATAATCCCCAAGTCTCTGTTCGATTTGGGCATAATTTTGGGTGATAAACTGCCATCATTGTGATGTTTACTCCCAGCAAATCTTTTAGATTACCTTTTAGTCAGAGTGCCCCCCCCCCCCCAAAGGGATTAACGTGAACGGCACTCCTTCGGTTGTCAGGAATAAAAACGTCAAATGCATTCTAAAATGAGCTTTGTATGACAGGGACAACGTCTGAAGGTGAAATGAAATGTTAGTTGAGTCATAAATGCGTGGCCAGGCTTCGCTTTTTGGAAGATAAGGCAATGCGGTCCTTTATGTGACTGAATGTATTTGTTTGTGTCAGCATAGGAAAATATGGAAAATTATACTTGGTGTGCCGATATACCATATCTAAAACTAAGTGATATGCAGTATCTCAAAATACTGAGTACACCACCTTACCTCCAAAGAACAATATGAGCAAAATGTTTGTTTAATATGACATCACATGGACAACGATAAGACCTTCTGAAGGAAAGTTCTGTGGTCAGATGAAACAAAAAATTAGCTGTTTGGCCACAATACCCAAAGGTAAGGTCTTTAATCCCAGGAACACCATCCCTATCGTCAAGCACGGTTGTGGTAGTATTATGCTCTGGGACTGTTTTGCTGCCTATGGAACTGGTGCTTTACAGAGAGTAAATGGGACAATGAAAAAGGAGGATTACCTCCAAATTCTTCAAGACAACCTCAAATCATCAGCCCGGAGGTTGGGTCTTGGGCGCAGTTGGGTGTTCCAACAGGACAATGACCCCAAACACACGTCAAAAGTGGTAAAGGAATGGCTAAATCAGGCTAGAATGAAGGTTTCAGAATGGCCTTCCCAAAGTCCTGACTTAAACCCGTGGACAATGCTGAAGAAACAAGTCCATGTCAGAAAACATACACATTTAGCTGAAATGCACCAATTTTGTCAAGAGGGGTGGTCAAAAATTCAACCAGAAGCTTACCAGAAGCTTGTGGATGGCTACCAAAAGCGCCTTATTGCAGTGAAACTTGCCAAGGGACATGTAACCAAATATTAACATTGCTGTATGTATACTTTTGACCCAGCAGATTTGGTCATATTTTCAGTAGACCCATAATAAATGTATAAAAGAACTAACTTTGTTTGTTTTTTGTAACCAACAAGTATGTGCTCCAATCACTCTATCACAAAAAAATAAGAGTTGTAGAAAATTATTGGAAACTCAAGACAGCCATGACATTATGTTCTTTACAAGTGTATGTAAACTTTTGATCACAACTGTACTATACGCATCTGTGTCACACTGATGAAATATTCTCTTTGAATATTTTATGAGGTCGTAATAATCTTTAGTTCCTTCCAAACATTAAACAAATAACAGTTGCAAGAACAGATTTATCAGGCCAGGGTAACAATAAAAGTGACAACAGTATTTGATCAAATCTAAAAGAATAATGTAATATGGGTCGATAAACCATCAGAGAGATCAATATGAAGCAGCTAAGTAACCTCCCTAACCTACTCTGGAGTGCACTGCAATCATGTTCCTATCTGATCTTGCTCTGATTAGCAGAAAGCAATTTACTCTCGCAAGTCAATGACAAAGTAGTAAACCTGTGATTTGATCTAAAAAATAATAATAAGGTAGTTCTATTTCATATTTTTTTCATAATGCAGTAGTTGAAAGCACTCCAGATGAGGTTTATTAAGTTGACTTGTGCGGTTACTTAATTGAAAAGAAGGAAATGATTGGCCTGCACTGCAGAGAGCGGGTTATTCATCAGGGCAGGTTTACAGCGCGATAGAATCCTGGGAATTGAGTGCTAAAATGTGGTGACTGTCACGGCCTGGGCGCATTGGAATGCCCCCTCATCCTTGCGCACTGCAAGCACCTCGGGACACGCCCACGGCCACGGCGCACATCCGCCCTGCAGCTTCCGCCAGCTGCAATCAATTACCGGCAATCGGCACACCTGCCTGTAATGAAGAAGCTGCCTACATAAACCTGGACAATTTGGCATGCCGGCGCCGGAATATAATCTCCTGTTGGTGTTCAGTAAACTATGATCTGATGCTTGACGCAACTCTCGTTTTATGCTCTATCTGTCCTCTCTGTGCTTTCCCTGCGTTGATTGTCGTGTCCTCCCGCATCCCCACAGTTCCCTGTGTGCATCCCTGAGTCAAGCTGTGCGTCTTGTGCTCCCGGATCTTCCCTGCTTCCCCCGCGCTTCCTGGTTCTCGACTCCTCGCTCGCCCCCGGACTACGACGACTCGCTCCTGCCTCTCGACCACGCTTCCGCCCTTTGACATCCCTGCCTGCCTTGCCCCTTGTTTGACAGCACCGCTCCTCCCAACACGCACCTCCAACATTTACGGTAAAACGTTCCAGATAAATACTACACATAGTCTTACACCATACACACTCTTGGATTTTGTCACACTCCATTTCCTTTTGGTTAATATTATTATTGTCTTATTATTATATATATATATACTTTATATATAATAAATCTTTGTATATACTGCCCCCTGGTGTCTGAGCCGTCACCTCCCCTTAGTCCAAACATAACAGTGACATTTACTTGAAGGCATAATGAACCCTCCATGGGCGCAAAAGTTGAAGCTAATAAGTTCCTACTGTAAGTCACCTTTTCAAAAAACATTGCATCTGCAGTTTTCTTAACGGGCTTCCGAAGTGTCCTCTCATTCAATAATCAAAATGTTATACTGTTTATGCTGTTAGCATCATGGGCAAGCTGAAACATATCAATCAATAATCCATTCATCCATTTTCTACCGCCTGTCCATCTCAGGGTCGTGGGAGGGCTGGAGCCTATCTCAGCTGCACTCGGGCGGAAGGCGGGGTACACCCTGGAAAAGTCGCCACCTCCTCGCAGGGCCAACACAGATAGACAGACAACATTCACACTCACACTAGGGCCAATTTAGTGTTGCCAATCAACCCAAACCCAAGTGCATGTTTTTGGAGGTGGGAGGAAGTACCTGGAGGGAACCCACGCAGTCACAGGGAGAACATGCAAACTCCACACAGAATGACCCAGGGAAATAGGTTCCAGGACCTTCTCGATGTGAGGCACGAGCACTAACCACTACACCACCGTGCTGCCCTCAATCAATTATATTAATAATCATTGAATATACATACATTATATTAACTTTACTAATGATTTGGTGTGTGGGAAAGTGAAACGGAAAGCATAGCTTTCTTTAACTACTGGCTCCTCTATATCTGATAAAAGCAAAATAAATTGTACTGGATGGCCTAGGAAGTATTTTATATAACATGACATACAATAACTTACAATAACATGTCAACTTAAATACTTCAGACCAGTTTCATAGAAACTAACTTTATTTATTTATTTTTTAATACAATTGTGCAGCCTTTTGGGGCACCTGTTATTAAGGGCTATATAAATCAACTTTGAGTGATTGATTTGATTTATTTTTAAGTAATAAAAAATAAACAGTAACAAGACTGAAAGGGTCCAAATGAACCCATGTTGTTTAAAAAAAATAGTTGGAAGCTAACTTAATATAGCGAGGTGAACAATACACCTGCAGCATCACAGTACTGTCAGAGTTTTAGAGGGGAACTGCACTATTTGGGTGGAATTTTTCCCATCATTCACAATTTTTATGTGCGATAAGAGGACACATATCTTTTTCTTTTCTGTGCGTTCTCAATCGTGAAAAACGGGTAGCAAGAGGCAGCTAACAATGCAGGTAATAGAGAGTCATCTACTCTGCCTGTAAAGCACTATATATAAATATCCAAAAATCGCCAACAAAACCCAATTTACATGCTGTGACCTGCATATTAACCAAGCTACAGCAACATTGTTATCGTAAGAGCAAACACTGAGGAACTACCTTTAGTAACACAGCGTCTTGCTCACAGAGAGGTAAGCAAGCTCCTGAGCTGCTGTGTCACTTCTGAGTTTTCGTTATGATGAACAAATGGCCTGAAAATGGCCTGAAGGCACATCAGGTAAGTTAAAAAAATGTTTTGCAAGTTACCTATGCTAGAGGTGCCTTGTCTTTGATAAACGGTCCAAAGTAATCAGGACTGCAGTTGTCCATTTTTGGCATCATACCAGCAAGCAGTCCTGCAGGAGATGAGCTGCTCCCCAGTGGAGGAAACCGGACCGGAGGAAGCTGCAGTCAGAAAGCAGAGGAAAACACTCAAATTGAGGTAGACTAAGGACAAGAATCAAGAGAATAAAACCATAGTGACTACGTGTCGGACGGTAAATTGACTTTGAGAAGGTTAAACTCTGAGTGTTTGCCCAGAAGAGAGTGATTATGATAAGGAGGAATAAGGAAAAGGGGCACATATTTCATTAAGGAATGGAAGACATTCAAGACACGGGGAGAGGATGACTGTCGTAATTCGACCCTTTTCTTTCCTGCGTTGTTCGACAAGCTAATTGCATTAGCTGCTAATTAGCCTGTTGTGATACACAATTCACCTTGACCCAAACTTACTGCGGACTGATAATAGAGACACAAAAGGCAGGACATGCATCAACAAAGACAAAGGCCGTGAAAAATACAAATAAGCTCGAATTACTGTCTCGGTAGTCTGACAATTACATTTGATTTATTTGCTGGTCATGTTCGGTGAAGTAAAATGCAATTCTGCTCCACATTAGCAAGTTTATATGAAGTTCAACCTCACCAAACATAATATACTGTACTGCAGGGATATTCAACTAAATTCTTTTGGGGGCCACATTTCCAGAAAGTTAAGGACTGTGACGCCGGACTTCTCCCTTCACTATGAGTTTTTGTCTGTATATTCTGGAGAACCAGTGTCTTCTACGAAAGACTATTATTTATTATGTCAGTTACAGGAGCGCTCTGATGTTTTTAAGGACCTTCTGCAAAAAAATCTGGTCAAAGATCATCTCTATGACATCACTGTAGTGTTTTTAGGAATCTGCTGCAAAAATGTATGTCTTTAACAAGTTGTTTGAACTGAACCCACGGGCCACCAGGTAAATATCCCAAATTTTGAAAAAGAGAGGACCTAGATTGGAACCTTAAAGAACCTTAATCTATCCATCCATCCATTTTCTGTCGCTTGTCCCTTTCGGGGTCGCGGGGGGTGCTAGAGCCTATCCCAGCTGCACTCGGGCGGAAGGCGGGATACACCCTGGAAAAGTTGCCACCTCATCGGAGGGCCAACACAGATAGACAGACAACATTCACACTCACATTCACGCACTAGGACCAATTTAGTGTTGCCAATCAACCTAAACCCAGGTGCATGTTTTTGGAGGTGGGAGGAAGCCGGATTACCCGGGGGGAACCCACGCAGTCACGGGGAGAACATGCAAACTCCACACAGAAAGATCCCGAGCCCAGGATTGAACCCAGTACCTTCGTATTGTAATATTATAACTAAATGAGTTGAACTATTGACTACTGACTGCATCTGAAGTAAACAAGCTATACCAACACCTTTGTTACACAAATCACATTAAAAATGTGTAACCCATGAAGGAATTGAATATTGTTTAATGCTAACTACATATTGCTGGCATACACATACACCTAATGAAATAAGTATATTTATCTTTCCATTATAATTCTCCATGCCAACGTACAATGTAATTACTACAGCCATGGCCATAACTAACATTGAGGACACAGAGGTCATGTATTTTTTAAGTCTAACTGACTGCAAATATACTTTATGTGGGACGTTGTGTGTGCTGTACATCACCATATGGTAGATCATTATCTCTCAATATATAGATAAATTCAGTGTAAAAAATGTAATGAAGACACTAATTAACATCCATAAAAGCTGCTTAATGTAAAAAAGGCACTATTACTCCTTATCCACACTGCGCCATGGTTCCATACAAGATTAAAGATTAATTCATCAACAGGTTATTTTTCAAAACTCCCCTTATTCTCTGACTGCTTTGGTGTTGAACAGCAAGCTTGAAGCCACAGAAAGCTGTGGCAAAAAGTGTATATAATGCAGTATAACTCACTGACCCAAGCCCTGTGCTATCCCCGCTGTCGACTGCACTTTGTGCCTTTGACATTGCTTACCAAAAATATCTTGTCCTACCTTGACCCAAATGTGCCCTGCACATTACACAATGGATTCCTGGCAACAACAAAAAACCGCTTGAATCAAATATTGTTTTATTCGCAATGTTACAAGCGTGAACGTGGAAGTGTGTTCATTAGGAAAAAATCATTTCCAATTCTCAGGAGGGGTTTGTGAAATTAATAATGAAATAAGCTAAATTGTGTGACAAGTGGTATGGTTTCAGTATGTATGTTTAACTAACTACAACACGGTACCATACTCCTACATAACAATAGTCCTAACCTAAAAAAAAAAGTCGTTTGCATGACTGTCACAGTTAGGGATGAAAACTGAGAGACTTTATGTTTTGGTACCGGTCCCTAAATGAGTCGGTACAGGAGGACCGTTAAGATTCTGGACGAATGATGACAAAATCATGACACCAGCGCTGACAGCACACTGTAAAAAAATATTCGCACACTTTATGGTAAAATACTGGCAGCTGTGGTTGCCAGGAATTCACCATAAAAAAATACAGTCACGATGTAACGGACATTTTGGTATGTTGATGTTGAATGCGTTAATTTTGTAGTTGATAACTGTTTTTGCTTACAGTAAAAAAAAAAATTAAAAAGTTATATTGTTAACCTATTCACAAAAAAAGTGTAGAATTTACACTAAAATACTGGCAGCTGTGGTAGCCAGGAATTCACCGTAAAAGAATACAGTCACGATGTAACAGACATTATGGTATGTTGATGTTGAATGTGTTAATTTTGTTGTTGATAACTGTTTTTGCTTACAGAAAAAAAAAAATTAAAAAGTTATATTGTTAACCTGTTCACAAAAAAAGTGTAGAATTTACGCTAAAATACTGGCAGCTGTGGTAGCCAGGAATTCACCGTAAAACACATTAGGGCCAATTTTAGTGTTGCCAATCAACCTATTCTCAGGTGCATGTCTTTGGAGGTTAGAGGAAGCCGCAATACTAGAGAACCCATGCAGTCACAGGGAGAAAATGTAAACTCCACACAGAAAGACCCCTGGCCTGGGAATCGAACTCAGGACTTCCTCACTGTGAGAGACTTGAATTAACCACATTCAGGCCCTGAATTGCTTTAATTGCTTTGGTGTCTGCAGTGGTGTTCTTGTGGATACTTTATATGTGCTATGGTTACGTGGTTAAGCTAAGGTCATTAGCATTTGGCTAATACACATACATGCTGTATCATTGCTATCAGCTCAGAAAGGAATTGTTTTTGTATGTTTTTAGTTTAACAAAATCCTCAGCATATTCATAAAACCCTCACCAAAGAGTTATTGAGACTGTTTAGCTGATTTGAGAGCTTGCTTGAGCACCTAATGTGTCCATGACATGTGTTGTAGAACTGCAATCCAAACTTCAAGTGCAATATAATGTTTCAACTTCCCGGAGCGCTGGAGTTATTGCAGCGTTATTCACTTTAGCACACCTGGGCATGGTCACCAGTCTGAGCATCAACTAAACTCTCTGGCAGCCTTTGCACATTGGACCTGTGCCCCACGAAATACATCATTCTGTGACACCTCATTGAGCCTTTTCTGTGAGAATCATTATGACAGATGAGATCGTTTGCAAATGCAACTGCAATATCAAGTGACTGCCAGTGGTCACAAATGAATTATGGGATACAGAGAAATAATAAATGGTGAGCACAAACTCTTCAAGCATGCGTGTTTCCACATGCAGTCCATCGTTGGAATATAGTAGCAGTTCTCAAATTAACAGGACTTTATGTCCACCTTTAGTGCATTGCTGACATACAGTACAGTATATCATAGGTGTGGAAGGTACTGTCACGTTGGTAGCGTCACCTCAGGATGCAGTTAAGTCATTTAATTAGGGGCAAAAAGGTGGCATAAATGCAAACAGCAAGTAGCTAGTAAAGACCAAAACATCAAAAAACACAAAAAGGTGGACACATGTTAAGTTAAATTTAAAGTACCACTGATAGTCACACACACACACTAGGTGTGGTGAAATTACCCTCTACATTTGACCCATCCCCTTGTTCCACCCCCTGGGAGGTGAGGGGAGCAGTGAGCAGCAGTGGTGGCCGAGCTTGGGAATCATTTTGGTGATTTAACCCCCAATTCCAACCCTTGATGCTGAGTGCCAAGCAGGGAGGTAATGGGTCCCATTTTTATAGTCTTTGGTATGACTCGGACAGGGTTTGAACTCGCGACCTACCAATCTCAAGGCGGACACTCTAACTACAAGGCCACTGAGCAGGTTTTAAGCACAAACAATTATCAGGCAACTAGCCAAAGCTCCAATTTAAACTTATTAGGTTTGATTCACAAACAACAGAGAGCTATAAGGATTATTCATAAAGCAGATTATCTGGAACACACTAATATCCATCCATCCATTTTCTACCGCTTATTCCCTTTGGGGTCGCGGGGGGCGCTGGAGCCTATCTTAGCTACAATCCAGCGGAAGGCGGGGTACACCCTGGGCAAGTCGCCACCTCATCGCAGGGCCACACACTAACATATTATTTATTAATTCTGGTTTATTGAAACTATAAGAGCTAGTAAAGTTACAGACATGATGTGTTATGTTTAAGGCTAAAAGTAAAACATTACCAGCAAAGTTACAAAAAATGTTTGTCATCGCTTCTGAGAATGAAGAGCATAGAAGAAAAAGTAGTTTCCAACATCAGTATTCAAGGACAACTTTAAAACAAATGTGTATATCAGTGGTGGGGGTTAAACTATGGAATTCTCTTTACAATGATATAAAAGATTGTAGAAATATATTCCAATTGAAAAAAATATATAAAGACAGAACAATAAGATCATATGGACAGCCGTAAGTGTCTGCATTTTGCTTTATATTTTTTATTTTACTTATTTTTTGTCTGGTTTTGTATTTGTTTTGTGTCATCCCGTGAGGTGTATATTACTTTTTTTGTTCAATTTGTACTTCATGAAGTTTTGCACTTGTTGGTTTTTTTTGTGTGTTTTTTGTTTGTTTTCATTATATTTGGATGTATTTGTTTGGTTTGTATGCTTGTGAATCTGGGCTATCCATTAAGTAAGACTACTTATTATGTTGAAGGGTGCAGGAAATATAAGATTTTCTTCATCCTGTTCCTTCTCAAGCATAGGTGTGTAAATATGTGTTTAGTTGCTAAAGTTTAATTGTCTATTGATCAAAAATGCACATCAATGAAGGAGATAAATAAAAACAATGAATGAATGAACACTATTTCCACATTCACCCATTCACACACACATTCACACACTGATGGCGGGAGCTGCCATGCAACCACAAACCATCAGGAGCAAGGGTGAAGTGTCTTACTCAAAGACACAACGGATGTGGCTAGGATGGCGGAAACCGAGGATTGAACCAGGAACTCTCAGGTTGCTGGCACGGCCGCTCTACTAACGGAGCCACGCCGTCCCCATATTAATTGATGGATTACTCTATTACTAAAATGACATCTCTATATACTATATTATTGACGGTATATCATATTGTCTATTGAGAAGATATACTTTAATCAAAATAGTTGCTAAAATGCGAGGGGTTTACTCACTTTTTTAGTCACTATGACTTAAGATATTGAGGGATGTACAGTATGTAAATGAGATTTAAAAAAATGTTGAGTGCACAAGAGCAGCACAATAATACAACTCAGTAAGAAATCCATCACAGCGTAACAGACATGCTTTTGTTGTTACATGTGGGCGGTACTTTTATTTAAAGGCAAAAAAAAAGAGTGTGCAAGAAATTAGAACCGCAGCTGCAGTGACGTGGAAACTGAATAACATGAACATATGGTATAGTAATATCACTGTTCTAAAACCGTTGCTCAATTACAAATATACATGCTGGTGTAAAGCCAGAAGCGTGTAAACTCTAATTCAACTTTCGGGCTGGGTGAGCGAGAGAAGCATTTCCATCTGATTACCCATTCTCATTTAATCCTTTGTTTTTCCCTGGCTGACTGACTGTAATTTATTTGGTTGGTCAACTTTTACTTTACTTTTCTCTTTCTTTGTTTTACAAACACCTTGTGCACTCAGACAAGTCCATACTTCCACTTTCACTTGGATTGAATTATTCCTCTTGACCGTTTTTAATCACCCGTCGTTATTTTGGTCACTTTATAAGTTTCCTTTTTAAATTGTCCTCCCTTTTGATCGAATATACAGTACTAACCTTATGGCACCACTTCACCAGGAACCATTATACTGCTCAATGCAACACTGGTGTACAAACCAGAGAATTTTCAGATAAATTTGATTTAAAATGTTACTCAAACGTATTGCCCTCGCATCAAATAAATACCCATCCATATTACATGCATTTGATTAATCATTTGATGAGTGCAAATAGATGAGCATTACTGTGTTCGCAATTGAACCAAAACCACAAATATGCAGTTGTTAGGACGCTTTCAAAAAGAAGCGCTGAATGCACAACAGTTAGTTTTCTTTTCACCGTGGGGTGAAAGAAAATACAAGATTACTGATTGTGTTCCGCCAATGCAATATCTGACTAGTCGCGCCGCACACCTCATATGATGTCAGTGAATGCTGCAAACAAAACAAAGACACAAGCTGATAGGCAGACAGAGAAAGACAAAAAAACGAGAGTCAACAGGAGAAAAAGCCCAAACAGACACTGTCAGAGTGTGCTGTATGTGATATTCAAATGTGATGCCACTGCAAAATGACAGGAAGTGGAATAAGTCACTTTGGGACTTGGAAGGGAATAAAGGTTTATTTTTTCTTCTGCTTGTCTCTGCTGTTCACTATCAGCATATTGCATTTGCAGAACCGTTACACACAATGCATGTGCACTACAATGCATTAGCTTTTAGGGTATGTTCATATTTGTTTCCTAAAAACTAGTGCTATCAAACAATACGTTTATAATCAGACTAATCACACTTTTGAGTTTTGATTAATTGTGATTAATCGCACTTGCTACAATAGCAGTGCTTAACATATCTCTGGTACTTTTGTTGACAACATTGCTTCGCTAGCCTTGTTTGTCGTGCAATGCTTGTTGTCGTTGTTCTCGTAGCGATCTTGCCTCAAAAATATGTCTTGTATTTAAAACTTTTTGTACTTCGAATTAATCGCTAAAATATATACATATTACCTTGGTTTTATCTAAAGTCCCATTGGGGCATCTTTCAGAGCGAAAGTCGGAGTCTCCTCACTCCCCTTTGCACCTAATCAAATCCTTCTCATATAGTAAATGGTAAATGTGTTATACTTGTATAGCGCTTTTTTACCTTCCAGGTACTCAAAGCGCTTTGACAATATTTCCACATTAACCCATTCACACACCCATTCACACACTGATGGCGGGAGCTGCCATGCAAGGCGCTAACCACGACCCATCAGGAGCAAGGGTAAAGTGTCTTGCTCAAGGACACAACGGACGTAACTAGGTTGGTAGAAGCTGGGGATTGAACCAGCAACCCACGCCGTCCCAAAAAATACTGATTTGTTTGGTCAAGCCTGAATGCGGTCATCAAAACCCATCATTTCATTCATTGCCAATCAATATAAAGCTTCTCGCCAAAATGTAATGATCCCATCAATAGAAGAATAAAAATGGTGTCTATTTGTCTATACCGTATTTTCCTTTTAATTGAAGGACCTCTCCAATTCTGGCAATATTGGCACTTATTTTATAGTAAATTATGTTTACATGTAAAATTCCACCCAAAAATAGACACAATAGTGATTTTATCTACATTATCTACAAAATGTGGGCGGGCCTGCATCAGTCTGCTGATGTCACCTACAGAAGACTGGAGGTAATTTCATATTGCGTAGTATGAGCCTGGTTTACTAATATCCAAATACTGCGCACTAAACCAGGGGTTGCTCAAACGTTTTGCCTCCAAGGGCCAAAGTGAAAATGGGGCGATGGCCCGCGGGCCAAACAGCGATTTTCACCATCCAATAGCACTACTAGTAAAGAATTTAGCCACATAAAGTCATATATCACCAAAATCATAAGTCATGTGCCTAATTCAGTTAAAATGCAACTATGCGGCTTTTATGTGCATTTTTAACTTCATAAAATTCAAAAAGGTAATTTTCTGCAGATTTTTGCAATTTCCAGGTGTTGTTCTGTAACAAGCTCCACCTGGATATTTCATCTGATCGCTTTCAAACTTTGCCCACACAGGTTAGACACATGGACATACTTGCCAACCCTCACGGATTTTCCGGGAGACTCCCGAAATTCAGTGCCTCTCCCGAAAACCTCCTGATTTTCAGCCAGCGCTGGAGGCCACGCCCCCTCCAGCTCCATGCGGACCTGAGTGAGGACAGCCTTTTTTCACGTCCGCTTTCCCACGATATAAACAGCGTGCCTGCCCGATCACGTTATTCCATACGAGACGTCCGGCATACCGCCGATGAGCATGGTGCAGATGGAGAAGATTTTCTCGGCGTCCGTGTTGGCGCACACGTTGCCAAAGCCGACGCTGGTCAGGCTGCTGAGGGTGAAGTAGAGGGCGGCGATGTACGAGCTGCGCACCGACGGGCCGCCGACCGTGTTGTTGAGGTAGGGCAGTGGAACCACGCGGAAAAAAAAAATAAAATTTTTGTTTTTTTTAATTAAATCCACATAAAAAACACGATATATACATTATATATCAATATAGATCAATACAGTCTGCAGGGATACAGTCCGTAAGCACACATGATTGCATTTCTTTATGAAACTTTTTTTTTTTTTTTATCAACAACTTTAGCATTTTATTCATTACATTTTGAAGCTCTCATAAGCCAAGTTATATTATATTCATTAAGATTTATTTATGCAAGTTTGAAGTATCAATTATCTAAACACAGTTTTGTTTGCATATTTTCAGGATATATATATACAGTATATACTGTATATATATATGAAATACTTGACTTGGTGAATTCTAACTGTAAATATACTCCTCCCCTCGTAACCACGCCCCCAACCACGCCCCCCCACCCCACCCCACCCCCCACCTCCCGAAATCGGAGGTCTCAAGGTTGGCAAGTATGCACATGGAAGATGTTTATTTATAGGATGTGGGCGAAGCGTGGCGACCAAGATTATCCATTTTCCATAGAACGTCAACAATTCACAACTTTACTGTACAGCAGGGGTCTTAAATTCAAATGCAACTCGTTAGTCTGTAAAAAAAAAAAAAAATGTATATATTTTACAACGGAAAAGAAACTGGCAGCTCAGTCGCCAGAATTTTACGGGAAAATGTACAGGGTTTTTTTACACCAATAACTGTAAATTGAAAACTGTATCACTGTTGTCTTTATGTTAAAATGCTGGTGACTGAGCTGTTATTTTTTTACCCTAAAATCTATGGCAATTTTTTACAGTGCCTTACAGTAAATGAAAACACGGTACCACTGATGATTTTACGGCAAATTTCTGGCAACTGAACGTCCAGTTTTTTACAGTAAAATCTACTGACTTTTCACAGTGCGATCATGCCACCAATGGTTGTGCAGCATGAAAGAGGTCTGTATGAATATGTATTACATTTGCTAGCCACCTTTGACGGGCCAAACGAAATTTGGCCTGCGGGCCCCACTTTGGGCATCCCTGCACTAAACAGCTTGTGCAAACAATAAAACAGCGTGTACTACTAGTGGGTGTGTTATGTGTGATCTACCAACACTGTGTGTGCAATTGAAAAGTGGTGCAGACCACCTTATTTAAATGAAGATTTTGTGCGCATACAGGGATTTTTTTCCATAGAGATGATCATTTCCTGCACATTCATGCTATGCTCCTATCTGTGTGCTATGTGTTGAATCAGCAGCACCCATCTATAATCTGTAAAACCTTTTCTGAATTGCAATCAAGACAACAGAAATATATGCACACTGACACTTATGCTGTGGATTGCATCACCAGCGCGTTCGTGGGTCTGGAATAACTCAAACGCAAGAAAATGCACAATTAAAGACGTGTTTTCATGTAGAAGATATATTATAGTAATATAATTCCTAAAAAAAAACCAACAACACACATTTAAAACCAAACTGCAGAAAAACACCAAAACACATCAATTGAATGTGTTTTAATTAACCCTTAAAGGCCTACTGAAACCCACTACTACCGACCACGCAGTCTGATAGTTTATATATCAATGATGAAATCTCAACATTGCAACACATGCCAATACGGCCGGGTTAACTTATAAAGTGCAATTTTAAATTTCCCGCTAAACTTCCGGTTGAAAACGTCTATGTATGATGACGTATGCAAATGACGTCAATAGTAAAACGGAAGTATTGGTACACCTTGTAATCCAATACAAAAAAGCTGCTTTCATCTAAAAATTCCACAGTATTCCGGACATCTGTGTTGGTGAATCTTTTGCAATTTGTTTAATGAACAATGAAGACTGCAAAGAAGAAAGTTGTAGGGGGATCGGTGTATTAGCGGCTGGCTGTAGCAACACAACCAGGAGGACTTTGACTTGGATAGCAGACGCGCTAGCCGACGCTAGCCGCCGACCCGAAATTGTGGTCAACTCTTGTCAGACACTTTAAGCATTCATTAGCAATTACCTTTCAAACCTTCCTACTACAAATTAGGGATGGTCTGGTGAGACTTTTTTCTGTCTGAATTTAATTAGATATGGTATATAATAATTCTAATTATGATATAACATATTGCTCCTCTAAAGCAAGAAATTCAGATGCCTGCTACATAACTCAAGTTATGCAATACTTCTATGGATTCTTATTTAAAAAACTTCAAGCACAAATCATGAAATACCACTTAAATTGGTCACCTGATCCAGCAGCACCTTAACTTTCTTCTAAATGACTTATAAAGAAAAGAGTGCCCCAACTTAAGAGTGCTTTGAGATAAGAGTTGTCTCTAAACTAATTGGTGTGCTTTAAGTTACAAGCAAAGATTTGAGTTACAAGCATCCGTGCCATTAGTTGGCGTGGCAAATGTCACGGTGAACCCTGTAAGATCCGACCAAAACATCTGGTCTTATTGACTAGCATTAGCTTATAGCCAGAGACTGACATAATTTTGTTTTTACAATCATTCCAAACAAAAATAGTGTGAATAATATATTCATAAAATAAATGAAAGAAATAAAAAACATGACCAAGCGTATAGCTAGTCAACTTAGCGAAGCAGTTGGAGCACATCACTGCTAGTCTGCAGTTGCACCATACTGAAGCAGTCCTAACGCCAGCCAAAAATGTTAAAATAACATCTATATGGCGGACATGTATCCATAAAAATATCGAGAAGCTGCTGATGGTGTGTTTAACGGAGAAGCAGCTGGAGATACTTTAGAAGTCCACTATCCAAGTTAAATGTTGTATAATATTATTACATTACTTTATAAAACTACTGTATTTTTTAGTATCACATTCTATTGTATTGTTTTTGTACAACATTTCTTATCTAAAAGTTTGTTTATCTTTTTAAATGGTATGTTATATGTTAACATCCGGCTGTCTTGGGGGGCTAAGCAACAATTAAAATGATTTATATTCATATTTGAGATACAAGTTTTGAGTTAAGAGCTCTGTCCAAGAACCAATTAACCTTGTAAGTTGAGTTGCTACTGTAAAGTTAAGAGAGTTTTTATGGATAATTTATTAATTAATAAAGAATAAACAAATAAATGTCTAAAAAATGACAAAATCATTGAACAGTATAGAATAAGGATAGGATATATGATAAACAATAAGGTAATAATAACAATAGTTTAACAAAGTACCGAAGTTAAAACTGACAGAAGCAGTGTATAATGAAGAGATACATACATAATAATAATAATAATACCTGGGATTTATATAGCGCTTTTCTAAGTACCCAAAGTCGCTTTACATGTTAAAAACCCATCATTCATTCACACCTGGTGGTGGTAAGCTACTTTCGTAGCCACAGCTGCCCTGGGGTAGACATAATAGATATAATAACAAATAACAAACAAATAGTAACAAAAAGGTAAATACATAACAGATAATGCCTCATTAGTAATAAATGATAAATTCAGAATAAACAATAACAGACATTGTGTTTTTCAGAATTACAAGTACAGGTTTAATTATCTACCTACTCAGTGGCCTAGTGGTTAGAGTGTCCGCCCTGAGATCGGTAGGTTGTGAGTTCAAACCCTGTCCGAGTCATACCAAAGACTATAAAAATGGGACCCATTACCTCCGTGCATGGCACTCAGCATCAAGGCTTGGGATTGGGGGTTAAATCACCAAAAATTATTCCCGGGCGCAGCCACCGCTGCTGCTCACTGCTCCCCTCACCTCCCAGGGGGGGATCAAGGGTGATGGGTCAAATGCAGAGAATAATTTTGCCACACCTAGTGTGTGTGTGACAGTCATTGGTACTTTAACTTTAACTTTCATGTTTTAAGCTAATGATGGCAAAAACGGTGGTATTTACCCAGCTAAATATTTCTGAGGTAGTACTTGGAGTAAAAACTAGAAGCACATGAACCAACGGTATAGGTAGTTTATTATCTAAGTTAAGGGCAAGATACCACCACCATGTCAACCATATGGCCGACTGATTATTATGCACCAGCTGTGCAACCTAATGAGGGTCCACATCTGACATAGACATTATTTTTGGTCCACACTGACAGACGCGCACTGCAGAATGAATACTTCTAGTGCACCCGTGGCTTCATGCACTCAATCAAATGCACACTCCTTGACTAGAAGCACCAAAGTTACATTTACAACCACAAATTGGGCAGAAAGTTCAACACACTTATCAGTGAAAAACAAAGTGTAAATAAAATAGCTGCAGCCACAGCTCTGTACTGACACCTAGTGGTAACACACTAACTCTAAACATAGTTTACAAGGTCTCGGCTTGGGAATGTTTTATCCTCCTTGGACCTTGGTTCAGGTTCCTTTGATACGAAGCCACAGCGCTATGTTTACAGTATTGAGTTCAAATGGTAAGGGTAAAATCTGTCAAATGATAACATCAGAACGCAAACAAGCAACCTGAGATCAAAGCTGCCGTTTGTCACCAGCCTGCCCGAAAATCACTTTTTTTTTTCAACCAACATATAAGAACACCACCATATATGTTACAAATAATGGGTTGAAAAAACAGATTGTGCAAAAAGATACATATTTCTCATAAATATGGATTAAATAGCACAAACATTGTTTTAAAAAACTAATTAGTGACTTAATTTGGTTGAAACTAGCTTTTTAAAACACATGCAGTATGCAGATTGTAATGAATGTCTCCAAGATTGTGCATGCAATACACTTGATTAAGGTTCTGGACTTTTTAAATATGGGATTAACTTATTAGAATCTACAAAACCCAAAACCAGTGAAGTTGGCATGTTGTGTAATTCATAAATAAAAACAGAATATTATTTGCAAATGTTATTTGCAAATCCCTTTCAACTTATATTCAATTGAATAGACTGCAAAGACTACATATTTTTTTTGCAAATAATCTTTAACTTATAATTTAATGGCAGCAACACATTGCAAAAAAGTTGGCACAGAGGCATTTTTACCACTGTGTTACATGGCCTTTCCTTTTAACAACACTCAGTAAACGTTTGGGAACTGAGGAGACCAATTTTTGAAGCAAGTCTTTCCCATTCTTGCTTGATGTACAGCTTAAGTTGTTCAACAGTCTGGGGTCTCAGTTGTCGTATTTTAGGCTTCATATTGCGCCACACATTTTCAATGGGAGACAGGTCTGGACTACAGGCAAGCCAGTCTAGTACCCACACTCTTTTACTATGAAGCCACGATGTTGTAGCGCGTGGCTTGGCATTGTCTTGCTGAAATAAACAGGGGCGTCCATGATAACGTTGTTGGATGGCAACATATGTTGCTCCAAAACCTGTATGTACCTTTCAGCATTAATGGTGCCTTCACAGATGTGTAAGATACCCATGCCTTGGGCACTAATACACCCCCATCCCCGTCCTGGGCATGACGTTAAAGTGCATCCGGCAGTGGAGGCTCCTCTATGGGGTCTTGGGGCACTAGGGGGTTAACCCCTTTACTACTGTTACCCCAGGTGGCCCTTGGCAAAGGCCTAGTACCTGACTGCCCCCTAGCCAGGGATACGGTGAAGACCTCAACGGCGGAGCAGGCGGTAGACGGTAGATGTATGAACCACCACAACGGCTGCGATGGCGGAAGAAGGCACCCCCACATCCATGTGGGCCCAGTTATGGTGAAATAACAACCCAAGACCTCAACGGTGGAACAGGCGGTCGATGATTGCTAACCCCATGGAGCGTCACAACGGCTGGGATGGCGGATGAAGGCTGCAGCAGAAAAGGGTCCCCAGTCGTCTTGGACTCCATGCCACTGGACCCTGACCTGGATCTGTCAAGGATCGTGTGGTGACTGTCTGTGCACCAGTCTCCCCACGTTAAACAAAGTCACGCACAGGCATCATCCATAAAGGGATACCCCCCTACCAGGAAGAGCGTCATACTCGCTTCGAGTGACCGCCGATGATGATGATGATGATGACACCCCCATACCATCACAGATGCTGCAAGTGTTGCTTTAAAACACGCCTCGCCAAATGTGGCCATTAGAATTACCACATTTGCTTCAAACTTAGGCAAACATTTCAATAATAAGCATTGAGATCGGCACAAGGAGTTATAAAGAGTGACAGGTAATAATGTAATTGTTACAACTTTCCTGCTGTTCGGCTCCAGTGGAGACCGGAGTCGAGGAGCACAGGGGAGACGTTCCCTCCAGGGTCGATGTTTTTGTCGGGGGTAACACCCTTCACTTCACCCGGCAATGGATCTGCTAAGCTGACAATGACAATCGTTTCATTATTAGTTTTGCAGGACAAAACCGGACCAGTTCATCACTCTAGTGCGCAGTGCACATGCTACTGCTCTCTCTCTTTACTCGCCCACTCACTCACTGACATCACTCAGCCAACACGTTGCCATTCTCGCAAACACACATACACTACTCTCATAACATAGATAACCAGCTCCCCTGCTGTGCACATGTAGATACATAGATGCGCACGCGGCTGCTTGACTTGATGCAAAATATTAACGGAGTTAAAACCGCCCAATTAGTATCAACTAATGCAAGTGAAATGACTGCATTTCATAAAAGACAAATTCCTACAATTTGTGTTTTACGTTTGCCAATGTGTTTTACCCACTGCATGGCTTATTTGTGTACTTGTATCCATGGTTTTGTTTTAAGTATTTACTAATAATTTTAATTTTCTTAAAGTACAGAACAGGATTGGTAACCTTTAATCATGAAGCATTTAATATCATGTCAATGACGCTTTTTATTCTATTCAAATTTGACCATTGATTATGGCAGACTATATATAATATGGAAAATTGTAAATTGTTCTTTGAGTGCAACAAGAAAATCCCAATGTGTGTAATGCCTTTTAATTTATATTTTAATCTTCTAAAAGTGTTATTCAAGTGCAATAAGAAACATGTGTTTAATGTTTTGTAAGATTTTTCTGCAAAAAAAAAGCCAATATTGAAATTTTTTGTTGTTTCCTTTATTTTGAAAAGTTTTGAAAAGTATGGAAAAGTATCGAAAAGTGTCGATATACATGTCGGTACCGGTTCCATGATTATTGGTATCGGGACAACCCTAATCTGCAGTGAACCTTTAGGGATAAATTATTAATGGTACTAATGCAGATTTCAACCGATCGCCAATCACCACCTGGTAGTGAGTCGGCTCCGATGTTGAGGGAGGATGCTTGACAGACCTGGCAGGCCCAAATGCATGGTGAGGGTCTGCTGGGAACTTCTGTCAGATTCTCCTGTCAAGGAGGGTTTCAATTCCCACCTTCAGAAGATCTTCGAACATGTTACGAGGGAGGCGTTATACATTGAGTCTGAGTGGACCATGTTCCATGCCTCTATTGTCGAGGCAGCCGATCAAAACTGTGGTGGCAAGGTGGTCGGCGGTGGGAGAAGCCCTCAAGCTGAAGGAGTCCTATCTCGTCCTTTTGGCTCATGTGCCTCTGGAGGCAGCGGGCAGGTACCATCAGGCCAAGCGGTGTGTGGCTTTGGCGGTTGCAGAGGCAAAAACTCAGACACAGGAGGAGTTCAGAGAAGCCATGGAGAGCAACTTCCGGACATCTTTGAAACAATTCTGAACCACCATCTGCCACCTCAGGAGAGGGAAGCAGCGCACTGTCATGATCATGTATAGTAGGGACGGAGTGCTGCCGACGTCGACTGGGGATGTTTTGGATCGGTGGAAAGAATACTTCGGAGAGCTCTTCAATCCCACCTACACGTCTTCCAATGAGGAAGCACTGCCTGGGGACTCGGCGGTGGGCTTTCCTATTTCTGGGTGCACTGGAGTTTGCCCAACCAAGTCATACCAAGGCCGAGTCATACCAAAGACTATAAAAAATGGGACCCATTACCTCCCTGCTTGGCACTCAGCATCAAGGGTTGGAATTGGGGGTTAAATCACCAAAAATGATTCCCGGGCGCGGCACCGCTGCTGCCCACTGCTCCCCTCACCCCCCAGGGGGTGATCAAGGGGATGGGTCAAATGCAGAGAACAAATTTCACCACACCTAGTGTGTGTGTGACAATCATTGGTACTTTAACTTTAACTTAACTTTAACTTTAACTTAACCAGTCTCCATGTGTTTTGTGGACTTGGAGAAGGCATTCGACCGTGTCCCTCGGGAAGTCCTGTGGAGAGTGCTCAAAGAGTATGTGGAATCGGACCGCTTGATCGTGGCGGTCCGCTCCCTGTATGATCAGTGTCAGAGCTTGGTCTGGTGTGTTTAGGGGATCCGGTTTGGTGGCTGCAGGATTAGGTCACTATTTTTTGCGGATTATTATTATAAATATTATATTGTTTTGTGGATTATGCAGATTAAATATGGCTTCATCTGACCAGGTATTTCAGATCTCACTGGATCGGTTGAGTGTGAATCGATTGGGATGAATATCAGCACTTCCAAGTCCGAGTCAAAAAAATCAATTGAATTTGCTTTAATCAGCACCTTAAGTCCTTGAGCAGCTATAACATAAAAAATTATGTTGCTGAATAGACAATATGTGTAATATTTTATTTCTGACCATAGGACGGAGGATTTTCGTCTGTCCACCTGTGTAGCGCGAGCAGTAATCCTGCAGCCGTGTGTGAAACAGTGTCAAATTGCACGTCCTTTCCAGACGTGCTAAATAAAACAGAAAGGTCTAGCTGCAGCCGCAGACGTTTAAAGTTGCACGCACTCTAAGTCGTGCCCACTCTAAGTTCTGCCCACAGGGGTGACGAGAACAGAAGTAAACCGTGTCTTAAAGACATGACCACAGTTGCTCTGACAACCTGAGAGCAGACATTTGATTTGTAACGTGATCCAAGATGGCTAATGCATTGCACCATGTTTGTTATTATTCCGGGTGTTCAATGTTGAACGTTGAACCCTAACTTATTTTCAGCAGAATTTTTGTATTCATATCTGATTTCCGTCTTACGCATTGTCTCTTCAGCTTCACTTTTGTTTAAAACACACTTCTGTTGTCGTCACTCATGTGGGCAAGTCTTTAAGGGTGTACGGCTTAGAGCTGACCCTTAAAGTGGGCGTGACTTGAACATAAAGTGGGAGAAACTCCGAGTGTCTGCGGCCGCAGCTTGTTGTACTTGAAATAAAACGCAAAATAGTGTTGGCAAAACGGTAATGAGTGTTGATAAATCATATTGCGTGTGCTAAATAATTATATTAGCATCTTCTCCTCCCAGTATTGAGGGCGTTTTGATGATCAGCATATATTTTGCATGTTAAGAAGACAGAGACGCAAAATGGATTGCACGGCTTATTCTGCCCACTTAGCAGGCACAATCCACTTTGTACACATTTAGTAGATAGGCTTTGTGTGTGCTATCAAGTTTGCACCTGTTTTAGTACACACAAACCTTTAGTAAATCAGGCCCATCGTGTATGTGGTTAAACATTGCTGGACAACAGGGAAGCAGCCAAATCTTACTAAACATTGAAACAAAATATCAGCTTCACACTTATGATGACACAAAAATATTTAGCTTGCAACAGATGATCAAATGCAAAAAACTAATTACATATTTTATAAGTACAAACCCTGTTTCCATATGAGTTGGGAAATTGTGTTAGATGTAAATATAAACGGAATACAATGATTTGCAAATCATTTTCAACCCATATTCAGTTGAATATGCCACAAAGACAACATATTTGATGTTCAAACTGATAAACTTTTTTTTTTTTTCAAATAATCATTAACTTTAGAATTTGATGCCAGCAACACGTGACAAAGAAGTTGGGAAAGGTGGCAATAAATACTGATAAAGTTGAGGAATGCTCATCAAACACTTATTTGGAACATCCCACCGGGATGATTAAAAGTGGAGCTTTACCGTATTTTCGAGTATTTTTTGATCAGACATACTTGCTTTGTTGGCATAGAAAATTGTAACATTACCGTATTTTTCAGACTATAAGTCGCTCCAGAGTATACGTCGCACCGGCCGAAAATGCACAATAAAGAAGGAAAAAAACAGTCGCATTTTTGGGGGAAATTTATTTGATAAAATCCAACACCAAGAATTGACATTTGAAAGGCAATTTAAAATAAATAATGAATAGTGAACAACAGGCTGAATAAGTGTACGCCATATGACGACAAATAACCAACTGAGAATTTGCTTGGTATGTTAACGCAACACATCATGGCAAGAGTCATTCAAATAACTACAAACCCTGTTTCCATATGAGTTGGGAAATTGTGTTAGATGTAAATATAAACAGAATACAATGATTTGCAAATCCTTTTCAACCCTTATTCAATTGAATGCACTACAAAGACAAGATATTTGATGTTCAAACTCATAAACTTTTTTTTTTTTTTGCAAATAATAATTAACTTAGAATTTCATGGCTGCAACACGTGCCAAAGTAGTTGGGAAAGGGTATGTTCACCTCTGTGTTACATTGCCTTTCCTTTTAACAACACTCACTAAACGTTTGGGAACTGAGAACATTTTAAGCTTCTCAGGTGGAATTATTTCCCATTCTCGCTTGATGTACAGCTTAAATTGTTCAACAGTCCTGGGGTCTCCGTTGTGGTATTTTAGGCTTCATAATGCGCCACACATTTTCAATGGGAGACAGGTCTGGACTACAGGCAGGCCAGTCTAGTACCTGCACTCGTTTACTATGAAGCCACGTTGATGTAACACGTGGCTTGGCATTGTCTTGCTGAAATAAGCAGGGGCGTCCATGGTAACGTTGCTTGGATGGCAACATATGTTGCTCCAAAACCTGTTTGTACCTTTCAGCATTAATAGCGCCTTCACAGATGTGTAAGTTACCCATGTTTTGGGCACTAATACACCCCCATACCATCATAGATGCTGACTTTTCAACTTTGCGCCTATAACAATCCGGATGGTTCTTTTCCTCTTGGGTCCGGAGGACACGACGTCCACAGTTTCCAAAAACTATTTGAAATGTGGACTCGTCAGACCACAGAACACTTTTCCACTTTGTATCAGTCCATCTTAGATGAGCTCAGGCCCAGCGAAGCTGACGGCGTTTCTGGGTGTTGTTGATAAACGGTTTTCCCCTTGCATAGGAGAGTTTTAACTTGCACTTACAGATGTAGTGACCAACTGTAGTTACAGACAGTGGGTTTCTGAAGTGTTCCTGAGGTCATGTGGTGATATCCTTTACACACTGATGTCGCTTGTTGATGCAGTACAGCCTGAGGGATCGAAGGTCACGGGCTTAGCTGCTTACGTGCAGTGATTTCTCCAGATTCTCTGAACCCGTCGATGATATTACGGACCGTAGAGCAGGGGTGTCAAACTCATTTTAGATCGGGGGGCCACATGGAGAAAAATCTACTCCCAAGTGGGCCGGACTGGTAAAATCACGGCACGATAACATAAAAATAAAGACAACTTCAGATTGTTGTCTTTGTTTGAAAATAGAACAAGCACATTCTGAAAATGTACAAATCATAATGTTGTTGGGTTTGTTACACTTACATGTTGCGGTTAATAGTATTCTATCTTTATTTGTCGTTATTTATATTTTCTAAATAAATTATGTGGTAATGTTCATTAGTCAACTCATTGGTGTTAATTTTCAATCTATCGAGATATCAAAATCAAATTAAAGTTGGTTATGTATGTAGTTTGATCATTTTCCACGACTGATGTACTTAACATCGTGTGGTTTATTTTGTACATATGTAGCATCATCTGCAAAGATACAAAGAATTGCCATTGCGACATCCAGTGGACACATTTAGAACAGCTGTTTCTTTCATTCAAAAATTTCAGATTAATTTTTATACTAAGTAAACTCATCCCGCGGGCCGGATAAAACCTGTTCGCGGGCCTGATCCGGCCCTCGGGCCGTACGTTTGACACCCCTGCCGTAGAGGGTGAAATCCCTAAATTCCTTGCAATAGCTGGTTGAGAAAGGTTTTTCTTAAACTGTTCAACAATTTGCTCACGCATTTGTTGGCAAAGTGGTGACCCTCGCCCCATCCTTGTTTGTGAATGACTGAGCATTTCATGGAATCTACTTTTATACCCAATCATGGCACCCACCTGTTCCCAATTTGCCTGTTCACCTGTGGGATGTTCCAAATAAGTGTTTGATGAGCATTCTTCAACTTTATCAGTATTTTTTGCCACCTTTCCCAACTTCTTTGTCACGTGTTGCTGGCATCAAATTCTAAAGGTTAATGATTATTTGCAAAAAAAAAAATGTTTATCAGTTTGAACATCAAATATGTTGTCTTTGTAGCATATTCAACTGAATATGGGTTGAAAATTATTTGCTAATCATTGTATTCCGTTTATATTTACATGTAACACAATTTCCCAACTCATATGGAAACGGGGTTTGTAAAATTTGGCCTTTATCAGATACAAGTGGCCCAATGTGGTCCCAATGTGGCCTTGATGTCACTTGCATGCGCGGCTCGATTAAAAATGAAAACAAAGGAAGTTGACCGGATTCTGTAAATAAACAAGGAAGTAGCTACTACTACAAAATAAAATAAGAGTCGCCACCGCAGATATTGTCGCCACACCATAAAAATGTGTGTTTATTTAACGTGAAAATAAATTAAAGTAATATAATGTATGAATGGATATAGTGTAATATATTTGGGTTCTAATCTTTTTATGGTAAGTAGAGGAGGCACGGACATCTGCATGGATCAACGTTAGCTTTTTTTTTCAAACGGTAGAGGGCGGGGCATCGAAATTAAAACAATAACAAGATTTCAGGGCTGTAAATCTAATTTTGAAATGAGCATATCCTGGCTGAACTACTGATATCAGTTATAGAGGTTTTCGGAAAACAACGTAATTTATTAATGCTTTTTGACATATCAGGGCCATTTAATGATGACTTGACATGAATTTATTACATATGGCTCCTTTAAGGTATGTCACCCTAAAACAGTCCTTCTCAAATAGTGGGGCATGCCAAAGGGTCCGATGCCAGGTGTGTGTCCCACATGCTTCGTTGGTATAATGCACGCTTCAAACCCTGCTTCGACAAACTGTGCACTACAAAACGTGCTTATTGTAGCCCATAATCGCTTCCTCCTTTTGATTTTGATTTTAAAGTCAGCATACATGGTTTTATTCATTTTTGTCTTGTAGGTTAAAGTGTTTCATATATTGTGCTCCTAAATTCATGTTGCTGATCATTTTGAATTGATAGTCATCTATTGAGTTGATTTAATTACATTTTTCAGAATCAAATGGTTCAAGTCACTCAAAAAAAGTTTATAGGATAAATCAGTCATTATCAAACAGTGGTGTTTGATAATGACAAACACCACTGTTACAAATTGTAACAGTGGTGTCTCGTAGGGAACCATCATCAGGACTGGGATAAGTGGCTGCCTGAATTCCGGTTTGCCCTTAACACCGCTGTCCATGAGACGACTGGTTCAACCCCTGCCAGGTTGACTCTCGGGCGGAATCTGATGGGACCCCTAGAACGACTGGTGCACAAAGCTCCACCACCACACACATCTGCATATCACACCATACTTACACACACACACCTAAAGGACGAAGTGGAGAGACATGTAGGCGCGTCCAAAGCTCGACAAGCCAGATATTATAATGCACGACACAAAGATGTACACTTTGTAGTTGGGGATCTGGTCTGGATTAGGGCGCACCCACTTTCCAAAGCTTCAAGTAAATTCTCTGCCAAACTTGCACCCAGATGGTTAGGGCCTGTGCGGGTAGAGAAGAAGTTAGGTCCTGTAAATTACAGTATTCGTTGGTTGACTGATAAGTGTAAGGTGGATACTATTAATGTGGTAAACATGAAACCCTATTATGGTCCCCATAAGCCGCTGGCTGGGGGGGGGGGGGATTTGTAATGGCCATAGGGGTCCATCGATATATATATATATAATAAATTGCCAGTCACAGTTAACTTGTGCTCAGCTGGGAAAATAAATATATATATATACTTATTATGTCATCCATTTACTTATTATAAACTGTTACAGGCGTATTTAATAATCGTGTTAATATTAAATATGTACGTAAATAATATGTGGGGATATAAAAGGCATCCGGTTCTATCAGACCGGGCGGAAGCGGAAAGTGACGTCACTAACCACCTGGAGCACCTGTCAGACGCAGTGTTTTTTGCCACGGAGCCACTTCTTGGAATAATCGGCCTTTTTGACTTTTTTGGTGTGTTTTCCATTGGCCTGTGGAGAACCGGGGAACTTGGGTGCGTTTGTTACAGACGCACCCAAAACCATTTTATAGACAAATTATACTACAGTGGAGAGTGGGGGTGGGCGCAATATATTGGTTTCTTTCTGGGGCGGGGGGTTGGGGAGGTGCATAACAGAAAATGATTGAAAAGCACTGGTTTCAATAAATATACTTCTTTTTTTTTTCTGGCACATTGATACACTTTAAATTGTTTCTGTTCCAATGTTAATAAAGTTATTGTTTGTTGTAAGCTGAGCTATAGTTTTTTTCTTTTTTCTTAAATGTTGATAAGGATACAATGTAGCAGAGGTGTGCTTATAGACAAATCATACTATTTATAGTCGGGGTGTAGAGTGAGGCGGCGCAAAATATTTTCTTCTTCCTGGGGGGGTGTAATAGAAAATAATTCAGAAGCACTGCCTTACAATGACATGGCTATTAAATAAATTCACAACAGTGTGTTTCCATGGTGCTTGGGGGAATTAAGGTGTGCCTTTTGCTTTATAGCCACACTGCTAGATAAAGAATGAAAAACACTATAAAAGACACAGCATAGTCCTTAAGACATAAACCTTAACAAGTTTGTATACAGTTTGAAACAATTGTTCTTTGAGAAAAATGTAAAACTTTGATATTGTAGAATGTTTATTACCATTTTAAAATCTTGCAACAAGTGTAAAAAGAAGTTAATAGGATACAAACATGGCAAAATAAAACTAAAACCTAACGACTCACTCATTGATGATGCACAATGAAAGATTGCATTCATATGGTGTCTTTTAGTATTCTTGGCTGCCATAGCATGAAAATAAGTCAACTGCTATGTAGTAAAACTTTAAAACAACATTACCACATAATGAATTAAAAAAAAACATAAAAATGAGAGAAGTCACAAACACTCAATACCTTTTGTATAGTCATCATCACAAACATACCAAAATAGATATTCCTACAGAGCTAAATGCTTTGTTGTTAGCGGGGCTAACGAAAAAGCTAAATGCTAATCCACAAAGAAGCGCTAATAAGGAGTCTGTTAAGCTAGAACTAGCCAGCGCCAGGCTGGATAATCCCTGCACACATAGCAATTCTTCTAGAATAATATACAACTCACATAATGTTTTTTCTGCGTCAGAGGTGGACATGCATTTTACTGAGGTGGCAAACAATCTAAAAATTCCTGTCATATCAATTCCTAGATATGGTCGAAATTATTTAAAGTGCACTATGCATAATAAACGTAACATTATTAATATTGCTACTACGGATACTTTCAACAAAAACTCCTCAAAACAGCCCACTACCTATAATATGGGCTTTTTAAACATAAGGTCATTGTCCTCCAAAACGTTATTAGTTAATGAAATCATCAGAGACAACAATCTTGATGTCGTTGGTTTAGCCGAGACCTGGCTCAAACCAGACGAATTTTTTGCGCTGGGTGAGGCGTCTCCTCCTGGCTATGCGGGAACGCATATTGCCCGCCCCATTAAAAGGGGTGGGGGTGTTGCACTAATATACAACAAAAACTTTAGCCTTACCTCGGACCTAAATAATAAATATAACTCGTTTGAGGTGCTCACTATGAGGTTTGTCACACCGCTGCCTCTCCACCTGGCTGTCATCTACCGCCCCCCTGGGCCCTATTCGGACTTTATCAATGAATTTTCAGAGTTCGTTGCTGATCTAGTGACGCACGCCGACAATATAATCATAATGGGAGACTTTAACATCCATATGAATACCCCATCGGACCCTCCATGCGTGGCGCTCCAGACTATAATTGATAGCTGTGGTCTTACACAAATAATAAATGAACCCACGCATCGCAACGGTAATACGATAGATCTAGTGCTTGTCAGGGGTGTCACCACCTCTAAAGTTACGATACTCCCGTACACTAAAGTAATGTCCGATCATTACCTTATAAAATTCGAAGTTCGGACTCATTGTCAACAAACTAATAATAATAATAATAACTACTATAGCAGCCGCAACATTAATACTGCCACAACGACGACTCTTACTGACCTACTGCCTTCGGTAATGGCACCATTCCCAAATTATGTGGGCTCTATTGATAACCTCACTAACAGCTTTAACGACGCCCTGCGCGACACCATTGATATTGTAGCACCGCTAAAGCTAAAAAGGGCCCCTAAAAGGCGTACCCCATGGTTTACAGAAGAAACTAAAGCCCAGAAATTATCATGTAGAAAGCTGGAACGCAAATGGCGTGCGACTAAACTTGAGGTTTTCCATCAA
Source organism: Entelurus aequoreus (assembly GCF_033978785.1). Taxonomy (NCBI): domain Eukaryota; kingdom Metazoa; phylum Chordata; class Actinopteri; order Syngnathiformes; family Syngnathidae; genus Entelurus; species Entelurus aequoreus. The sequence continues at coordinate 37,191,257 of NC_084732.1, read as the reverse complement.
GCATGGAGTGATAGTTTAATAACTTATAAACGCATGCTTACCTCAGCTAAAGCTAAATATTACTCAAATCTCATCCACCTCAACAAAAATGATCCTACATTTTTGTTTAGTACAGTAGCATCGCTAACCCAACAAGGGACTCCTCCCAGTAGCTCCACCCACTCAGCAGATGACTTTATGAATTTCTTTAATAAGAAAATTGAACTCATCAGAAAAGAGATTAAAGACAATGCATCCCAGCCACAACTGGGTTCTATTAACACAAATATGACTGTATATACGACGGACATTGCCCTCCAAAATAGTTTCTCTCTCTTTGATGAAATAACATTGGAGGAATTGTTAAAATGTGTAAATGGGACAAAACAAACAACATGTTTACTTGACCCAATTCCTGGGAAACTTATCAAGGAGCTTTTTGTTTTATTAGGTCCATCAGTGTTAAATATTATAAACCTATCACTTTCCTCTGGTACTGTTCCTCTAGCATTCAAAAAAGCGGTTATTCATCCTCTACTCAAAAGACCTAACCTCGATCCTGACCTCATGGTGAACTACCGGCCGGTGTCCCACCTACCGTTTATCTCGAAAATTCTCGAAAAAATTGTCGCACAGCAGCTAAATGAACACTTAGTGACTAACAATCTCTGTGAACCTTTTCAATCCGGTTTCAGGGCAAATCACTCTACGGAGACAGCCCTCGCAAAAATGACTAATGATCTATTGCTGACGATGGATTCTGATGCTTCATCTATGTTGCTGCTTCTTGATCTTAGCGCCGCTTTCGATACTGTTGATCATAATATTTTATTAGAGCGTATCAAAACGCGTATTGGGATGTCAGACTTAGCCTTGTCTTGGTTTAACTCTTATCTTACTGACAGGATGCAGTGTGTCTCCCATAACAATGTGACCTCGGACTATGTTAAGGTAACGTGCGGAGTTCCCCAGGGTTCAGTTCTTGGCCCTGCACTCTTTAGTATTTACATGCTGCCGCTAGGTGACATTATACGCAAATACGGTGTTAGCTTTCACTGTTATGCTGATGACACCCAACTCTACATGCCCCTAAAGCTGACCAACACGCCGGATTGTAGTCAGCTGGAGGCGTGTCTTAATGAAATTAAACAATGGATGTCCGCTAACTTTTTGCAACTCAACGCTAAGAAAACGGAAATGCTGATTATCGGTCCTGCTCAACACCAACATCTATTTAATAATACCACCTTAACATTTGACAACCAAACAATTAAACAAGGCGACTCGGTAAAGAATCTGGGTATTATCTTCGACCCAACTCTCTCGTTTGAGTCACACATTAAGAGTGTTACTAAAACGGCCTTCTTTCATCTCCGTAATATCGCTAAAATTCGTTCCATTTTGTCCACAAGCGATGCTGAGATCATTATCCATGCGTTCGTTACATCTCGTCTCGATTACTGTAACGTATTATTTTCGGGCCTCCCTATGTCTAGCATTAAAAGATTACAGATGGTACAAAATGCGGCTGCTAGACTTTTGACAAAAACAAGAAAGTTTGATCATATTACGCCTATACTGGCTCACTTGCACTGGCTTCCTGTGCACCTAAGATGCGACTTTAAGGTTTTACTACTTACGTATAAAATACTACACGGTCAAGCTCCTGCCTATCTTGACGATTGTATTGTACCATATGTCCCGGCAAGAAATCTGCGTTCAAAGAACTCCGGCTTATTAGTGATTCCCAGAGCCCAAAAAAAGTCTGCGGGCTATAGAGCGTTTTCTATTCGGGCTCCAATACTATGGAATGCCCTCCCGGTAAAAGTTAGAGATGCTACCTCAGTAGAAGCATTTAAGTCTCATCTTAAAACTCATTTGTATACTCTAGCCTTTAAATAGACTCCCTTTTTAGACCAGTTGATCTGCCGTTTCTTTTCTTTTCTTTTTTACTCTGCTCCGGGGTGGACCGCTAGCCTGTCCATCAGATGGGGACATCTCTACGCTGCTGACCCGTCTCCACTCGGGATGGTTCCCGCTGGCCCCACCATGGACTGGACTTTCGCTGATGTGTTGGACTTTCACAATATTATATCAGACCCACTCGACACCGAGGATGTCGTTGTGGCTTGTACAGCCCTTTGAGACACTAGTGATTTAGGGCTATATAAATAAACATTGATTGATTGATTGATTGATTTAGATCGGAGGTTAATGCGACCCCATACTGCATGGGCTGTTGTGACATTATTGTTTGATACCTTTTTTTATCAATCATTTTATGGTCCCCTGGCATTTTTTCACATTTTTAAATACCAATAAACCTTAGTTCAAATACTGTAGTGCAGTGTTTCTTAACCATAGGGCCTGGCCACCAAAAAACTTCTGTATCCAAGCCGTGGTCTGTATGGGCCGCAACGGTACTCATTTGTAATACACTTTTCCACCACTTGTGGCAGTAATGACATTATCATACAAACAGAAGAGGTCTGCAGCTAAAGTCCTAGAGAAGTTTCTTGAGGGCATAAATTAGGATTAAAGTGGTGAAGCTGTAATTTAACTTGCATTTACATATTATTGAAAGTGTATCTAAGAACATATTCCTTACTAAATTAATGTATTTATTTTAGCACAACATAATATGTACATTTATTTTTGTCAGTTATTTATGAGTCTCTTTTTATGCAGTATATTTGGTTAGTATTTATTTTTGTAATCAGCCTTACGTAAGCCTAAAATGTATGTGTTAAATAAAGAATAATCATTGCGATTCATATCATTTGACAAGGGTGTAAAGTGTAAGTAAGTTAGATATAATCATTGAGTACCATTAACATCAAGAGTAAGATTACTAATTAAGTGTTAATATCTGAGTGGGTCCTGGGCCCCTCTGCAGTGGAAAAGTTGGGTCTCTAGGACAAAAAGGTTAAGAACCTCTGCTGTAGTGAACAGATAACCAGAGACCCGCTCCAGAACGCGTTGCACCGCTATTTCCCTGTTTACAGGCTGGAAGTTGTAAGTTGTAAGTGAGGCAAAAAAAGGCGTGCTCATTGCTAATGAGGCGGACTTTCTGAAACCTTTTTTTCTTGGTTGTGGGAAAATTGTGGAACACAGAGTTTTACTAACGCTCCATGAAATCCAGGAAAAAGACAACACTTCAATCCAAGAAGTGCTTGTTACGTAAATGTTTGTTGCCATGGTGATTTAGTGTGTGTATACACGCTACAACAGCTACTTCTTCCTGGCTGGATGTGCAAAATAATCTGTGGCTCAAACTTTATTTACTTGTTGTTATAACCACCCTGATGTTATTTCTGATGTCCAAAGGGAACCGCACTTTAAAAAAAAAAATGTATCAGTCACAATACTTATGTGAGACAAGCACACAGGTTTTTATTTTTTTTCATGCATTCTATAGAAATGCAATCAAAATGTCCGCTTACAATGGAGCCTATGGAAGTCGCTTTATTCTGCCTATAAAAACCCTTAAAAACACATCCAAACACCTCCATTAAGGTTTTATATACACATTGTATAAACAATATATACACATGTAATGTAGTAACAGGCACATTTATTATAAGATGTAATATTTACGTATTTAACAAATTTCAAGCATACGCATAAGCAATGATAAAAACATTTTTAAAATGCATCACGTTTTCACTGATTACTACTCACTGCCGACATTATGAGAGCCAACAAACATAATAAAACATCACTTACTGTACAAGGTCTGCTGTCATTAGGATGCCGACTGATAGAATGTTCATATCCCGTTTAGATGAAGAATGACACATAATCCTTGCGAAGAAAAGGGGGTGGAAACCAAGCGTCTTTTCCTGTCTTTCTTGACAATTCCCGGGCTGGATTGGCTGTTAAAGTGTACCAACTTGTCGGATTATGGACTCATCCTTCGACTATCAAGGTGAGAGGCATTATATCCACCCATGTTCTACCGCTTGTCCCTTTTGGGGTCTCAGCTGCATTCGGGCGGAAGGCGGAGTACACTCTGGACAAGTCGCCACCTCATCACAAGGCCAACACAGATAGACAGACAACATTGACACACTAGGGCCAATTTAGTGTTGCCAATTAACCTATTCCCAGGTGCATGTCTTTGGAGGTGGGAGGAAGCCGGAGTACCCGGTGGGAACCCACGCAGTATCGGGGAGAAAATGCTAACCCCACACAGAATGATCCCGAGCCCGGGATTGAACCCAGGACTACTCAGGACCTTCGTATTGTGAGGCACATGCACTAACCCCTGTGTCACCGTGCTGCCCTGCATTATATATGATCTGGAATAAACTTCCACGAGTTCTGATGTGAGGAAGCCGTTAGCGCTTATAATAACGATATCACTAATACTTAACTAATATACATGTCGCAAAAAGTAAATTGAGTATTGATGGCGGTTTTGGGATGGTTATTTATTGGGCGGAATAGAGGACCTCCGATTGGCTCCATGGCAAGCAGACTTTTATTTACGTTTATTTTCTGAGTTAGTATGCTTCTTCTTTTTTTTTAAATACAACCCTTGACATGTCTTTCATAATGATTGTGAACGATAGGCAAAATTCCAAAAAAAGAGCAGTTGTCTTTTAAAATTTCTGTTTAGTACAAATGTTTGTGAAGCCGCGATGCATCAGAGGGGCTTGGTAGATGCTGTTTGTGTGTTTGATTATGCGGTGGAGAGTGACAGTTTGATATCAAATTTAAAAAAAATCAATGGAGTTAACTTTGTATTAAATAGTCACATCAGTTCAATGATCATTGTCCACGTGTGTTGAAAGTTAGTTAGCCCGGTCCACGATGTGCATTCAGATCTTTCATAGATAATACAAAGTGGCACCATTGTGCTTTTATCCTCATCTCATCTAGACGGATGTTTTCAGGTCTTTCGGTTGAGGTAATCAGAATAGATTTGATAGTTTTCTGGAAGTTTATTTTCTCATTTTATTTTGTGTGATGCACACTGCATCCAAAATTTGAGTGCAGTATAACGTTTCACCTTCTTGGAGCTCTGGACTTATAATAGCCTAAGAGGTGCGTAAGAACAAAAGTACTTTTAAGTGTTTCTCCACCCACAGTGTGCGTCTTAGATGAAGGCGCGTATTGGTATACCTAAGATGCAGTGACGTGCGGTGAGGTTCATGGCTGGTGAGGCACTGACTTCATCACAGTCAGATTTACAAACATATGAACCCTAAAGAGTATCTTAATCACCATTTGATTGGCAGCAGTTCACAGGTGGTGTTTAAAAGCTCATACCAGCATTCTTCCCTGCTTGGCACTCAGCATCAAAGGTTGGAATTGGGGGTTAAATCCCCAAAAAATGATTCCCGGGCGCAGCGCCGCTGCTGCCCACTGCTCCCCTCACCTCCCAGGGGGTGAACAAGGAGATGGGTCAAATGCAGAGGGCAAATTTCATTACACCTAGTGTGTGTGTGACAATCATTGGTACTTTAACTTAACTTTAACTTTACACATACAAACTGTAGCACACAAAAAAGCACATTTAATAAAAAAAACGTTATTATGGTCTTACCTTTACTTATAAATGAAGTCCATGCGCCGCTGTTGTGCCGGATAATGCACCCCCGCCGTAGAATGCACCCCCTGACGGGAGTGTTATATCAACTAAACCCCACACTTAAACTTTCCACGTGCAAGATTGAATCTATTTAAAAAAGTTATTTAATAAGAAGCCAAAAAGTGTAAAAACAACAATGTTCGTGTTGGAGGAGTTGTGAATGACTGAAATATGAAATCTGTGCTGCAGTCTGCAGGTGTACCTAATGTTGTGGCCCAGCGGTCATTCACAGCTCCTCCAACACGAACATTATTGTTTTTGCACTTTTTGGCTTCTTATTAAATAACTTTTTTAAATAGATTCAATCTTGCACGTGGAAAGTTTAAGTGTGGGCTTTAGTTGATATAACACTCCCGTCAGGGATTGCATTCTACGGCGGAGGTGCATTCTCTACCACCAGGAGGCGGGATTACTGCGAGCCTCAGCCAGTACGTCTTCGCAGCAGTTTTATGATTGCTCAGCACAAGAAATACGTTACACACATACAGTTGTTGACAAAATACACTGTACATTATATACCTCAGCTAACTAAACTATGGAAATGTATAATATAATTTATATAGCAATACGGTCTCACTGCACAGCAGGCCAGCAGTTAGCCGAGTCATTGCGCAATCCATGGTGAGGCTCAACTCAGTGACGTGCCTCAACTGGCTGCTCATCACCGCACCGTCTCTTCTCAGTATTTGAACGGCAAATGTGAAAATTCAGCGATTTTGAATAAAAATAATCTAAAACTGGTGAAGTTAAATGGAAAATAACTTTATAGTATAATCACTGGATACATATAACAATTTAAAAAAAATGTTTTCTTTTTACATTTTTGTTCTTTCCATGATGGCACGTGAGGCCCCGCCACACCTGCCTCCCCTGACTGGACGTCACTGCTAAGATGAGTGGGAGAATTCTGCACAGCCAGAATCCACGCAGTTGTGCACCTTTTTTCACTTGAGCACGTTAGAGAATGGGGCCCTATGTGTGTAAGGCAGCCAGCTGATGCTTACGGACTTCATTTTGTCTCCCATGCAGTTGTGTGACATTGAAGTGAAAATGAACACCATAAAAAGCTCAGAGGGGATAAAGCCGCCACCAATATAAGCTGCGCATTGGTCCTTATTTTTGGACTGTTGCGATCACCCCTTTGTTGAAACTAAAGCATATTAATGTTTATAAAAGCCAGAGTGGTCATTGATTCGGTACCGTTACAAGATCTTGGAGGAAAGAGGATGGTAATTTTCTGTCTAGCCTGGGACAATATTTTAAGAAGGTAGAAACACTTAAAGACCAGCCAAAGAGCTGCAAGACAATTACAGGGATAAAAGTAAGTGTAACCGAGGGCGCTCTCATTTCTTTACTGTAACTGTACATCTTTATACCATAGGGTTGTACGGTATACCGGTATTAGTATAGTACCGCGATACTAATGAATCATATTCGGTACTATACCCCCTCTGAAAAGTAACTGTAACCATTGGTGGATCTACACCTAACATCCACTGTAATGATACCAAGTACAGTAGTGTATCTAGTCGATACTACTATGATTATGTCGACATTTTTTGTCATCACAACATCTTCTTTCAGTTTTTTAAAATGTATATTATGTTTATAAACTCAGGAAATGTGTCCCTGGACACATGAGGACTTTGAATATGACCAATGTATGATCCTGTAACTACTTGGTATCAGATTGATACCCAAATTTGTGGTATCATCCAAAACTAATGTAAAGTATCCAAACAACAGAAGAATAAGTGATTATTACATTTTACCAGAAGTGTAGATATAACATGTTAAAAGAGAAAGTACGCAGATATTAACAGTAAATGAACAAGTAGATTAATAATTCATTTTCTACCACTTGTCCTTAATAATGTTGACAAAATAATAGAATGGAAAATGACACAACACGTTACTGCATACATCAGCAGCTAAATTAGGAGCCTTTGTTTGCTTACTTACTACTAAAAGACAAGTTGTCTTGTTTGTTCACTATTTTATTTTAGGACAAACTTGCAATAAGAAACATGTGTTTGATGTACCCTAAGATTTTTTGTTAAAATAAAGCCAATAATGCAATTTTTTGTGGTGCCATTTATTTAGAAAAGTAACGAAAAGTATCAAAATAATATTGGTATCGGGACAACACTATTATACAATAATATCATTATTGAGTTCAATGCAGTCAGGCAAAATGCATCGCTCAGCGTATGTATTGTGAAACTTGTGTGGTTGGTTTTGGAGCGCTTGACAAATGTAATGTGTGACGCGATGTAGAGACACAAAGTTGGACGTAAATAATTATCTCAGAAATGTAGTTCACATATGTAGTTATTCTCTTCTATTATTGCTTCATTTAATTCTTGTATCCTATTATGTATTTGTATATTCTAGATGTATTTCATGTGTTCTGTGTGCAGTGTGAGTAAGTTAGCAGTTAATGTATGCATATTTTAGGCATAATATCCAATTTACACTAAAACACAACTTACATTGCTGTCTAGGAATGGAACCCTTTCATTACCCAAATACCACCTGTATTTGCCTTAACAAAGTGAGTTGCACAATTATTTGTTATTAATTAATTGTTTAATTAATAATCATTTATTTTTGCACCTTAATTCAAAACACAATTTTATAGGCCCACAACAATTACCACATTAATTATGTATAAATGCAGATTAATCACGCAATTTATTATGACCGCACATGCTCCTTTACCTCAAGCACAGATGGTTAGCTGCAAGCAGTGGACGACAAACAACGCTGGGGAAGCATACCCTCAGAAATGTTGTCAACAAAACTGCCACAGATAAGTTAAACACTTTCATCAAAGTTCAAGTGTGATTAATCATTTGACAGCATTAAGTTTAACTAGGGATTTGCCGATTAATCGGCCACTGATCAGTATCGGACGATTTTCGTGAAAAAGTAGGTGATTGCTGGTACCGATTAATACCTTTAAATGCCGTTTGCAAACATTGTGGTTAATACCTTGTGGCTAATATTGTGTTTATTTTAATGGTGTGTTCCAGGTGTACTGGGAAGTCAGAATTTCTGAATCCTCACCACCCCTGAGTTGGCTTTAAAGATGACTGCTCCGAATGTAAACAATAATCGAAGACTCTGTAATATCCATTATTTTCACTTCAATTTTTTGTCGCACTAAATTAGCCATATGCAATGTATTGTTCGACACTTGTACTGTATATGGTAATGTTACCCTATGGTGAATTACTTTTTTTTCAAGTGTTTAATACGTTCTACATCGCTATCAATATCAATTTTCATCTACTGTGTTCGAAGGTTGCAGAAAGAGTGCATACACTGTGTTTCCATAAGTCGTTTGTACTCAGGTAATGCATGAATTGCCTCCGTGGATGTGGCCATCTCCATTTCCAACCTCATAACTGGTACGCTTATAACTGGGCTGTGACTTCATTCCTTGCTCCGATTTCCAATTTCCGAGATTAATGGAACACACCATCCGTCCCCCGGCTGACAAGCTAGCAGCTAAGTATGTGTCTCCATACACAGTGTGGAGCCACATCCCTGAGTTTTTAATAATCAAGTATCATTATCATGTAGCATTATCACTGGAGGATGAGGCTAAACATGTTACACACGAGTAAGCCAGGACCAGGCATGCTAATAGCTAAACTAACCGCTAAGATAGCTTCAAACAACACCAATAAATAAGTGCCTTGTCAATTTTAAGAAGTTTTTTAAAGGGATTTATAAATAAAGTTGGTATGGTATATAGATGGAAGCACATTACAGCAGAAGGTACGTTTGTAAATAGCAAGTAACAAATAACAAGTAGATTAAGAGTCTAGAGACAGGATAATATAACAACAGCATTGTCACAGTCAGTACTAAGTACTAACTCAGTTTTTTGGACGGCAGATCAATTCATAAATTGGTGGAATTGATATCAAGGGTTGTATCAGTGTATGATACTAGGGCGATTATGTCCATGTTTTTCTTTTCCCCAAATCCGTTTTTTTGTTGGTTTTTTTTGTTTATGTTTACAAACTCATGGAATAATTTCCTGGACACAGGAGGACTTTGAGATAAAGTTCACAGTAGGGCTGGGCGATATGGCCTTTTATAAATATCTCAATATTTTTAGGCCATGTCACGATACACGATATATATCTCAATATTTTGCCTTAGCCTTGAATGAACACTTGATGCATATAATCACACCAGTATGATGATTCTATGTGTCTACATTAAAACATTCTTGTTCACACTGCATTAATATATGCTCATTTTAAACTTTCATGCAGAGTGGGAAATCACAACTAAGTCAATTGACCAAAACTGTATTTATTAAACAGTTATTAAGCAGTGGCACAAACATTCATGTCATTTCAAAACAGAAAGTGCAAGATTGTCACAGACATTTTAATACAAGCTATTAGTGCACTTTTGTGCATGATGTCACTAAGACGACTTATCAAAACAACACTAAATTAAAGTGCACTTTTTGTACAGAACGCCACTACAATAGTTTAAGACAAATAAAGTGCACTTTTGTGCATGATGTCACACAAGATATTTCAATAACTGTCAAATAAAAATGAGCTGCATAATAAGAAATCAAATAGTTTATGTGCTTCGCTATGTGGTAGTTTACTGCGGACGTTATCTCCTTCTGTTGATTGACTAGTTTTTCCATACGGTGTTGATGTGGAAATGGTTGTTTGGGCATTTTGTGGGTGTGGCACCGAACGGAGATGTTGACATGCAGAGTTTCAAGCACCCTTCATTCTCTAGCGGGTGACTTTTCAAATGATGCTACACATTAGCAGTGGTGCTACTTTTTGTAGCAAAGCTTTTGCCGCATACTTGACATATTACAGTTGTCTGTTTAACATCTTCCCGCTTGAAGCCAAACCATCGCCAGACAATGGACCCTGTGCTGTTTTTCTTGGGAATTAATTCTTCCTTCATTTGTTACCAGATTTGCACCTTCTTTCTCTCGTTTTACCACTCGCACTGTTAGCATCACAGCTAACGTTACCCATGCCGCTACCTCTCTGCTTCCGTGACACCGTATGACGTTGCACGCGTGACAGTATGTGATGTATGTAAGAAGGTGCGCTTGTTTTTTGTCTCTGTGGGAAGAGCTTGTAGTGTATTGCCCGCAGCTAAAAGCAACTGCGTGAGAACGTATACTCGAATATCACGATATAGTCATTTTCTATATCGCACAGAGACAAAAGTATATTCGATATATCGCCCAGCCCTAGTTCACAGTGACTTTTGGTGTATTTACGAAACTGAAACAATGCAAAAAGAATGCCATTGAAAGTTAATAATACTAACAGGGACACGAGTGAACGTGTTAGCATATTAGCTAATGCTAACTGGGATAGCTTCATTACATTATAATAGCATGTACAAATATGCATGAAAACACTACAGACATCACACATGGAATGATTTAATAAGTATGAATAGTTTTAGATATATTGTAAAACTTACAAACGTTGCTTGGAGTGATGAATGAAGAATCCATACGTGTAGAAACACTATAGACGGCTAGAAGACAAAATGGCACTTGTACTTCCGGTCGAAAGCTCAGCCTAAACAGAGGGCACCGTAGCACCAGCAGTTAGCAAACTTGTCAAAAAAAATTGTGCCATAGCACAAACAATACCACACATGTTCAGTGTCTTTGCCTGTTTTTTGTTTTTTTACTATTTGCATCATGGCCGTCAGCGAAACAAAATCCATAAATTAGCCACACCGTTATATAAGCCGCGTGGCCAAAAGCGTAGGAAAAAAGTGAATTGATGATACTTGTTAAATAAAACCTCTGCCTTGTTTTTAAAGAATATTCAGGCCTACAATACTACTGTATTTTAATGTTGTCAATTTGGTGGTACTTGGAGATGTTTCCCGAGGTGGTACTTGGTGAAAAAAGTTTGGGAACCATTGGAGTAGTAGATACAGTAATAATTAGTGTTTAGTTATTGTTCACTATTGACTTTGTATCGATCAAACACTTGCATGTAATAAAAAATAAATAATGAACTAGTCTAAATATTTTGTTAATAATGTTAAACTGTCAACATCTATTAATTAAATATTGAGTTTGAGTTTGAGTTTATTTCGAACATGCAAGCATACAACACAATTTCCAGTTTCTTTTCAACATGTTCGAAAAGGAGTAGGAAGAAGCAGAGCTTATTTAATCCTACCCCTTTTCTTTACATAACAGTTGCAAAACTTTTTGTTCACTTCCTGTTCACAATTTTTTCACAATAAACTCCATAAGTAATCACAATAAAAATAAATAAATAAATAATAGTAAGAATTTAATAATAATAATTGGTGAAGTAAGTCATATTTCATATGATGAGATAAATAAGATTACTTTAAGAATGAATGAATGGATGGATGAAATAAATTGAGAATGTTTGTCATGGTTCTTCTTCTTTGTACTTTGTAAACACTTTAAGTTTGAAGAGTTTCTTGAAGTGTATCATATTAGTACATTGTTTGATTGCTTTGCTTAATCCATTCCATAATTTAATTCCACATACTGATATACTGAAGGTCTTAAGTGTTGTACGTGCAAACAAATGTTTTAAATTACGTTTTTCTCTAAGATTATATTTCTCCTCTTTTTTTGAGAAGAATTTTTCTATATTCTTGGGTAGCAGGTTATAGTTTGCTTTGTGCATAATTTTAGCTGTTTGCAAATTCACTATGTCGTGGAATTTCAGTATTTTTGATTCAATAAATAAAGGGTTTGTATGTTCTCTATATCCAACATTATGTATTATTCTAACTGATCTTTTTTGTAACACCGTTAATGAATGAAGTGTACTTTTGTAATTATTTCCCCATATTTCTACACAGTAGTTCAGATATGGTAACACTAGTGAGCAGTAGAGAATATGAAGGGATTTTTGGTCTAGAACATGTTTTGCTTTATTCATTATTGACGTGTCTCTTGCAACTTTATGTTGTATATTTTTTACGTGAGATTTCCAGTTCAATTTATCATCAATCATTATACCTAGAAATTTGGTTTCGTTTACTCTTTCAATTTCTATTCCGTCTATTTGTATTTGTGTTTGACTTTCTCTTCTACTGTTACCAAATAGCATTATTTTAGTTTTACTAAGATTCAATGATAGTCTGTTTTTGTCAAACCATCTTTTTAATTTGTTAATTTCTTCTGTTATTATTTGTATTATCTCCTGTGTGTTCTCTCCTGAACAAAACGCTGTTGTATCATCCGCAAATAATACTAACTTTAAATTTTTTGTAACTTTACAAATGTCATTTATATAGAGATTGAATAATTTAGGTCCTAGTATTGATCCCTGAGGTACACCACAGGATATATTTAGCGTTGTAGACGTGTGTTCGCCTAGCTTCACGTATTGTTTCCTGTTCGTTAGATAACTTCTTATCCAGTTTAAGACTAACCCTCTGATGCCATATCGTTCTAGTTTTTTGATTAAAATATTGTGATTAATTGTGTCAAATGCTTTACTTAGATCCATAAAAACCGCTGCCGCACATTTTTTACTATCTATTGCATTGGTAATTTCTTCTGTAATTTCAATTAAAGCCATTGAAGTTGAAACATTAGCTCTATATCCATATTGGTTCTCTTCGAGTATTCTATTTTTATTTATGAAACTTTCTAATCTGCTATTGAACAGTTTTTCAATGATTTTAGAAAATTGTGGAAGTAGAGAAACAGGTCTATAATTTGTAAATTGATGTTTGTCTCCAGTCTTATAAATTGGTGCAACTTTAGCTATTTTAATTTTGTTTGGAAATGTACCTGTTTGAAATGATAGGTTACCAATATACATTAATGGTCCTGAGATCTCTTCAATAACCTTTTTTATCGTTTCCATATCAATTCCGTTACAATCAGTTGAAGTCTTAGATTTACATTTTTTCACGATTGTAACTATTTCCTCCTGTGTCACATTACTGAGGAACATGGAGTTGGGATTTCGCTCTATGGTATCATTATAGTCCTCAATTGGAACTGGGTCTGGAATCCTTTCTTCCAATTTTGGTCCAATATTTACAAAATAATTATTGAATCTTTCAACTACTTCCTTTATGTTGTCATTTTTTTTATTTTCATCTAAGAAGTATTGAGGGTAGTCCCTCTTAGTTCCATTTTTAATAATGCTATTGAGGATGCCCCATGTTGCTCTCATATTTTTTTTGTTCCTGTCCAATAATTCACTGTAATATTATTTTCTACATGATCGTAGTATGTCTGTTAACTTGTTTTTATACTTTTTGTACTTAATTTCTGCCTCTATAGTTCTTTGTGCTATAAATGTTCTATATAGTGTATTCTTCTTCTTACAAGCATTTTTTAATCCTTTTGTCATCCATGGTTGATTATTCTTTCTCTGCTTGTTACTGAGTTGTATCCATGGACAATGTTTGTCATAAAGTATTATGAACTTGTTTAAGAAATGTTCATATGCTTCATCAACCTCTTTTTCATTATACACATTGTCCCAATCTTGCTTTTGTAGTTCAATTTTGAAGGCAGTCATCCTCTTCTCTGTGCATAGTCTTCGAAATGTCCTTTTGTCTTCCATGTTCTTCTTGTAGTTTCCATCATATATTGTAAAAACTGGCAGATGATCACTAACGTCGCTTATAAGTAGACCACTTGTAGTGTTATTATCAAAATCATTGGTAAAAATATTATCAATAAGCGTGGCACATTGTCCTGTGATTCTGCTTGGCTTTGTGATTTTAGGATATAGACTGATGCTGTACATTGTATCAATGAAGTCATCAATAGACTTTTGCTTGTTGGGGTTCAATAAGTCAATATTAAAGTCACCACATAAGAACATTATTCTTTGACCATTGTCCATGTAAGTTGCCTTGATCCATTCTTCAAATGTTTCTATACTTGACTTAGGTGATCTATATATACAACTGATGAATATATTTTTGCTTTTTTCCTGACATATTTCAATGGTTATACATTCTAAGATATTATCAATGGCAAATGACATGTTTTTTACCACTTTGTAGTTCAGGTTCTTCATCACGTACACAGCTACTCCTCCTCCATTTTTGTTGGTTCTGTTGATGTAGTTTAGTTCATATCCCTCCAGATCAAAATATATTCCTTTTTTATCATCAATCCATGTTTCTGTGACAGCAATCACTTTGAAGGGTTCGTTGATGTGTTCCAAAAAGTTCTTAATGTTGTTGTAATTTGCATACAAGCTTCTACTATTAAAATGAATAATTGACAATTTGTTATCACATTCAATGTTGCTATTATATTGATCATCTGTATAATAAAAAAAACTATTACTGATTTGGGAGAAAAAATTTGTATCTGGATCTATATCATTTTCCAAATCCTGGTTTTTGTGATCTTTGTTGCAGAAATTTTTTAGTTCCATATTTTCTTGTTCAACAAACTTTAATGTTGTTTCAATAATCTCTATAAGTGTAGGTGGATGCAATCCTGAATCTAGGTCCTCTTGTTTAGTCGTCCCTTGGAACATAGTAGTGTCGATGCTGAATTTAGGTGCTTGTTTTCTTTCAGAATCCATTATCATCGTTGTTGTGGTAGCTGTGTAAACTTTAAAAATTGTCCAGGTCCTTGATGTCATGGACAACAATTACTCTTGCTTCTGGACCTCCATTCAGCTTGATGTAGATTTTACAGTTGGCGCTCCAAGTTCCCTGGATTTTTCCCTGCCTTCTCAAGTCGCGTGCTTTCTTGGCGATTCCAGCATTACGTTTTGTGAGATGCTCATTCATGTACACATTTGTTCCCTTCAGCTTCTTTCCCTGTCTCAGCAATGCCATTTTAGATTTTCTGTTTACGAGTTTCACAAGCACGACTGGAGTGGCGTTGTTGTTTCTTCCGTTCAGTGGGATGCATGTTTCGATGCTATTAATGTCAATTTCAATTTTCTTTTGATTGCAGAAAGTTGACCACTTGCTGTTCTGCTGAGACCATATCCATTTCATCTGGTTCACCTTCATTATTCACAGCTTTCGCATAGGATCTTGGTTTAATTCGGTGCCCTGTCACAATGATATCATTCATTCGTTTATCCTGATCCATTTCATCTATGATGTTCCTCAGCATGTTGTTGTCTTCTTGAAGGATCTTCATTTGTTTGCTCATTTCAGTGGCTTCTTTATTTCTGGAGTTGTTCTCTTTTTTCATTTCTTTAACTTCTTCTTTCATTTCTTTCATATCCTCTTTCCATCCATCCATCAATTCTTCCAATTTTTCTATCATTTCTTCTTTAAATTCCTGGAGTATTTTTTGTAGTATCCCTTCTTGAATCCCATCATGTCCTGTGCCCAGCTTCAAATCAGTCTTTCCAGTCAATCCTTTAACTTTTGGCATCGCGGCAGTCACTGACGTCAGCGCCTCTTATGTCTTAAGGGCAGTTACTTCTTTAGCGACTTGCGGCACTTTTAACTTGTTTTTTCAACAATTTCGTACCTTGCGCCGTTCAGAGATCAATTTGAGGTGTCAGCCTGTCAACTTATATCACTCTGCGACGTCGGGATCACTTTAAAACAGCTGTAAACTCGCCGTAACTTTTGGTTGCTAGGCAACCGCTTTGAACTGCGGGAGGCGCCTTTGGCTTGAGGCTAACGGCTCTTCCACTCGCCTTATTTCAGCGTATCAGTGCCTCTCAACTGACCAAAATCAGATCGAAGATGCCAGGTGACTCTCCTGTGGCTGTGATCGCAAATCAGTGGTCAAATCAGTGGTCAAAATCTTCAGACTTAACAAAAACTCCGGTAGCAGAAGCGGAGCTTTTTTCTTTGCGTCCTTTCTCATTGACACGAAGTGACGTAGAAACACAGGGTTACTGTGTGTAATGAATTGAAACATTTACAGTTAATACATATGATTGGTATCGGGCCAGTCATGGATAAGAAAAAATGTCATTTATCTAGATCTGGGGTTGAGAGCACTTAGCTTCAGTAGGTGTTGGCTCAGTTGATTAAAAACCACAGTCAGAAAAAGGACGTATGCGTGTCCATGAATATGACCCTTGTACCTCTTTATGGCGAGGAGAGATTACAGTAACACTGAGATTTTGTTTGTTTATTAGTCATGCAAAGTTAAGTCATGTTGGGTGGTTACAGTATAACCTTTTATACCAACCCTCACATGCTTATCTAACAGTATCTGTCCACGACACATGCATACTTCCTTGTGTATTCAGGGAGAGCCTGCACACATTGCTGGCAGCTATAAGGAAATATAAGGGGTTTTTTTCTTTTGTTTTTTTTTCACAAAGTTGTGACAACCAATATAACCGAGTCCGATTGGAGATGAATTACATTTTTGTGTACACATCTGCAGATAAAGCTCAATAAATTTGCTTTAGTTTTAGTTCACATCGGCACTAAAGTGAATGATGAGCTAAGGACAACAAAAGACAACAAGCAGAAGAACCAACAAAAGAAGGTAAGCTTTTACCCCCCCCCCCCCCCTACTCCACTAATTGCTTGTGTCGCTGTAATAAATATATTACGATTTCATTCCACAGCTAAATTCCTTTTACCACTGGATGCATCGTCTTCATATATACTGTATGTCCACGGCCAGACAAGACTAGACACGCATGATGGAGGACATTAAAAGCAGAGAAAAAAACAGAGAGGAGCGACACAAGTAAGAAATAACATGTAGTCCCCATGTTTAATTTTCTTTAATGAGCCAACCAACCAACATATTTAATTTATACACATGTTCAGCAATTTTGGGGATGGGATCCTTCAAGTTTAATTAAAAAACTAGATTAAATTCATACAAAAGGAGGAAGAAAATTGGTCGAGCTGACATTTTCCTCTTGGTAGCAAAAATCCATCTTTTTCTCATGGGCTTGATTCTTGCTACCCGCTGGTCCCTGAAAGGCTTTTCGTCGTTCAATTTATTAAACAAATTGGCTGCATGGATGGAGAAGGAATATCTTCTTCAAATCTGCTTTTTGTGTACAGTCAACTGGCATTTATAGTTGCACTGGACATTATTCAACAACCCATTGTAAATTACATCTGGTGTCAAAATGGACAAACCATCCAAAAGAAAAATAGAGACTGTAATATTGTAATATTAATATCTTGAGCTTTGTTAATTATTTAGTTTTGTTGTTTTAATAAAACCTTAACATAATCAAAATTGAGGGTAGAATAATTTTGAGTGCATCTATCCTATATTATACTATAAAATACCAACATCATTAATTATTAAGTTATAAATTCTAAATTATGAAATATTTGTATTAATTTTATTTATATTTTATTTGGTTTTTTTTTTTAAATGTAAATAATATAAATACCTATGTTTTTCTTAATCAATCCTTCCATGATTTCGCAGGCTTTTTTTGTGATTTTTGCGGTCTTAAAAACCCTGAATTTGTGGCAGCTTTTTCCAAAAGTTGCAGCATACAATGTTTTGAGGCTGCTTTTTTTTTTTTTTAATATCATTAAATCATTTTTTATTGATGATTTTTTAAATTTATTTGCTATTAATGTTATGTGTTTCTTGTAACCTTAACATAAAAAAGGACAGCATCGCAGCAAAAAGTGGAAAGCAAATACTATATTGATGTTTTACTCATTTTGTACCATGCAGACTTTAAAGTAGACACTAGTCGAATTAATTTACTGTTTTAATTAATTATAACTAATAATCTTATTAAATCATTTGATTACTTGCTTCTTTCTGTAATTATAAGTAATGCAATTTGCAGACTGCTCTGTCGTCTATAAATTGCAGGCATTCTCCATGTTTATTTTACACTTGAAATGTGTTTGTCTATCATTAAGCCCCATTTCAGAACTTTCAGTTTTGGTTGATTTTGGCGGCACCAGTGGACCCATGCGGCAGTGTTTTGCCTGAAGGAAGACCATAGCATAGCGATGTAAATCGTCAGAAACTACTGTCACATACATACAAACAAACTGACACAATAATACCTCAATGATTCAGTATGACTTATCTTTCCAAAGTAGGAATCTACATATTTTACTCAAACTTTATATTTGCGGTTTGCAGTCATTACATTGTTTTTTCTTCATTCAATAA
The DNA here is from genome assembly GCF_033978785.1 of Entelurus aequoreus. Classification (NCBI taxonomy): domain Eukaryota; kingdom Metazoa; phylum Chordata; class Actinopteri; order Syngnathiformes; family Syngnathidae; genus Entelurus; species Entelurus aequoreus. Next base: position 37,172,583 of record NC_084732.1, on the reverse strand, counting down.
TTTTGAGTTTGTTGCGTGGCTGGTCGTGTAAGTGTGGAACTGCATACCTCAAGCTAGTGGCTATTTATTGCTATCACGCAAATTTCAGATTGCTAACACTAGCATTATCATTTTGATTTGAGCATCAAAAATCACTTAGCAGGCAGCATCCCTCTTGGTTATTGAGCTCACACCAGCGGGTGAAAGCCAAGGCAATGTTGATCCATGACTGTCTTTTTATGCGGGTAGGCTCCCTTTATCTTTTTTTTTTGTCTCCTCAGGCAAAACTTGCCTTTTCTTCAGTTGTTTTGTAGCGTCTACCATGCTGCGTTCCATTTACCTACCTACTCAGTGGCCTTGTGGTTAGAGTGTCCGCCCTGAGATCGCTAGGTGGTGAGTTCGAACCCCGACCGAGTCATACCAAAGACTATAAAAATGGGACCCATTACCTCCCTGCTTGGCATTCCGCATCAAGGGTTGGAATTGGGGGTTAAATCACCAAAATGATTCCCGGGCGCAGCCGCCTAGTGCTGCTTTGAACATTCATTTATGATAATACACATTCATTCCCACCCTTTAAGAGCATTTGTGAACTGTTGAGAGCAATCTATTGTGGTCAGAGAGATCATCATCACACTTCAACATCTCTGGCATGGCAAATGACAATCTCTTCTTGGTTGCCTTACCGAGCTAAATAATGTTTAAATAAATATAAAAGTACATGTAAACTAGGAAGTCAGGACACCAGTGTGTTGCTAAAGGTTTATATACTACATTACACAGAAGGCTCAGCGCCATAAACAGAACGAGAAGTACTGTAGGTCTAAGGTACACGGAAGGTCGACAATTATGAGGTTTGAGCAATAAAAGTTGATATATGTTTACAAGTTGTTGTTCCTGCTTGGTCTACACAAGATTTGAAAATATATTTTGATTAGACAATAGACGTGCGTGACGTGCGTGACATGTAAATACATGTCTCGTGTCATATTTAAAGGAGCACTTAAAACAAGGAAACACAACATAAAAATGATAGCCAACATAAAAGCCTAGAAACCACAGTGCTTATCGGTAACTTCATGAAACTATATGAATTTTTTTTTTTTTTTTAAAGATAAGTGACACACAATTTACAGGATATTATTCATAGCAGGTGTGTCAAACTAATTTTCATCATTGGCTACATCCCAGTCACTTCACCAGATATTAGGTCCTCCCAGGATTTTGCGATGTTGCGATCGTGCCAATTATACACAGCCTCGCATTTGTCCAACCCCTGCAATTTCCCGGCACATTTTGGCCAATCGACGACATCTTTGCCAATCAAATTTGTCCCAGCAGCACCCCAATGCAACTGTCTGACCAATCAAATGTCTCCCTGCATAACGGGTGGCGAATTTGCAGCAACTTCTTGAAAAGGCTGCAGCAAAATTAGGCATTTAAGGCCCCAACTATCACAAAAAGGGACTGATTATTACATAATTGTCCCTTCATTTTATTATTATTGTTGTTTACCCAAAAACTTATGGAAAACTTGCTTTGTCAAAGTCAAAGTAATAATCCCATATTTTGGTTGGGTAGAAAATGGATTGATGGATAGTATAGAATTTAATTTGAAAAGTGTTTTAATGACAAAAAAAGCTCTATATATCATGTTGTATCAAATGTTGAGTTGGAAATGGAATTGAATTATTATTCTATTATTCTGTATTATTTTGTTGGAGTGATTAATAAAAATGATAATAATAATGAGTCAAGAAATGCATTGCAAGTATGCATAAAAAAAGAAGAAGATGAAATGCCTTTTTGACACACATTATTTCCCGGTTTTTGCGGGCCACATCTTGCCAACCATGTCATTTTAGGGCCTTGAGTTTGACTCCCGTGATTTATAGCATCACAGTTTAATAACTTGTGGTAATTGGATACCAGTGTAGATGGTATTGCTGTTTACATACATACATCCAAGTGTTGGATAACTAGCCAATCTTGTGCAACACCCACCTAAATACTGACTTCAATAATAAGGGAGTGGAATACAAGGTAGCATGTGAAGTGCCTATGAAAGTTGAATCATCAATTGTATGTTGGAATATCTAAAGTCAACACTTAAGTTTCCTTGTATGAAAAGGTATGTGAGTAGCTGTGAAGTAACACAATGCTTTAAAATGGAACTGCCCATATTTTTTTTCAATTTTGCCTATCATTTACAATCCTTATGAGAGACAAGAACACATGTATTTGTTTTTCATTCTAATTTGTAATGATCTGCTGGTTCTAGGGACCTCGCAATGCAGCTGATAGGAGTAATCCATTCTGCCTCTGAATAATAATAATAATAATGGATTAGATTTTATATAGCGCTTTTCTAGTATTATATACTCAAAGCGCTTACAGAGAAGTGAGAACCCATCATTCATTCACACCTGGTGGTGGTAAGCTACATTTGTAGCCACAGCTGCCCTGGGGTAGACTGACGGAAGCGAGGGTGCCAGTTTGCGCCTACGGCCCCTCCGACCACCACCTATCATTCATTCATCATTCATTCACCAGTGTGAGCAGCACCGGGGGCAAGGGTGAAGTGTCCTGCCCAAGGACATAACGGCAGCGATTTGGATGTCAAGAGGCGGGGAGCGAACCTGCAACCCTCAGGTTTCTGGCACGGCCGCGCTACCCACTACCCCATGCTGCCAATCACTCTAAAATGCATCCAAAAACCGCCAAGAAAATTTAATTATGTTCCGTAACCTGCATAATAACCAGAGGTGGGTAGAGTAGCCAGAAATTGTACTCAAGTAAGAGTACTGTTATTTTAGAGATGTATTACTCAAGTAAAAGTAAGGAGTAGTCACCCAAATATTTACTTGAGTAAAAGTAAAAAGTATGTTGTGAAAAAACTACTCAAGTACTGAGTAACTGATGAGTAACCTGTTCGTTTAATGACGGCAACAAATAATGCACAAAAACATAAAAATAGCAATGAGCAAATTCAGAGCCAGGAATATCTCTCAAGCAACTAAAACAATAATATATATTAAATAATAATACATTAACATAAAAAAAATTAGGGTAAATTGTGCCACAATAACTTAACAGCACCATAGGCTCAGTAGGCAGAGATTACAAAGGAAAATAACAAAGCCTTTACGCAAACCATAAACAGATAGGTGTGGGCTGCACCTGAGAACACACTGTGCACTTCAAATTAGTGTTTCTATGCATGCGTGTGTGTGTGTGCGTGCGACTGTGTGTGTCTATGAGGCTGCAGTACGTTAATAAATGTCCCCACATGATGTAGATTTGACAGTGATTCATAGCAGGGAAGTTAACATCAGCCTATGGTGACAGCCAAAATATCTACTAACGTTACTTACCGCGATGTGCTTCCTCAAATTTGACGTTGAGTTCATGTAAGCTTAAGCTTGTTTTGTTTTGCCGCCTGGTCACGTGACAAACAGAGCCAGGCGGTCACGTGACCGCCTGGCTCTGTTTGATTGGTGAAACGGAGTCAAACATCACCAGTGACTGCATTTGATTGGTGAAACGCCGGCATGCGATACATCCTACTTTGAAGGTTTGTCTGACAAACCAAAACAAACAAAGCGTGCATTAAAAGATCGATAAAAATCAGTAGCGAGTAGCGAGCTGAATGTAGATAAATGGAGCGGAGTAAAAGTAGTGTTTCTTCTCTATAAATATACTCAAGTAAAAGTAAAAGTATGTTGCATTAAAACTACTCTTAGAAGTACAATTTATCCCAAAAGTTACTCAAGTAGATGTAACGGAGTAAATGTAGCGCGTTACTACCCACCTCTGATAATAACCAAGCTGCAGCAACATAGTTATCGTAAGAGCGAACACTGAGGAACTGTTTTTCCAGCGTTTTTCACAGAGACACTCACACTTCTACGGCACTAGCTAGAGCTGAGCTAGCTTCTGCTTCAGCAGCTGGATCAATTTTGAGATTGTAATAGTTAATGTTAGATTATTAATCATGCCTGGCATGTGTATTATACAAGGTTGTGGTTGTTTGATGAAAAGTTGGTCAACTTCCAGATTCCATGTGTTACCACCAAGAAAAACTCCGGACTGGCTGAAGCAATGGATACTCGACTGGCTCTCGACTTGAAATCAATGACTTCGCTCGAAAGACTAAGCAAGATAAAAGTTTGTTCTCAACATTCTTTACGTGAGGAATATTCTGAATTTACCAGCTCTACTCTGAGTACAATTATTTTGCTGAAAGACTCAGCCATCCCATCAGTCAGCTATACCGAGAGCGTAGATTGTAAGTAAGTGTTTGTTGTTGTGGAATAAAAGCATGGCACTAGGGCTAGTTGTTTTGTTTGTACACAGCTTGCTCGACAATGTGTGTAGTTGTACTAACAAACGGGATTTGCAGAATGTATCATGATCAATATCATAGCGATTTACTCGATGGACAGTTGTCCATTTGGGCGAGCTGGCCGGGGACAATTCAGGTGATTTTGGTTAGGTGGAAAAAAGTTTCTACCACTGGAGGGTTTGTTAGCGCAAACAGTTCGTCTTTCTTTGTGATGCAAATTCCTTGAGCAATGTCCTCCTCGCCAGATACATGAAACCATTCTATCGATAATAACATGTTGTGCCACTCAGTGCAGCAGAAGCACTCTATTTATGTCAGCAAAGTCCACATTTGCAACACCAAGTCATGTCGGTCCTGACTCTCTCGGCTCCCGTCGTCTCTGTTTGTTGACGGAAGAAGGAAGTACGTTGTATGGGCATTGAAATCAATGTGCCCATGAAAGAAGTTCCAGTAATGCTTAAAATGACCAAAGTGCGAAAATCCATCCATCCATCCATTTTCTACCGCTTGTCCCTTTTTGGGGTCGCGGGGGGGTCGCTGGAGCCTATCTCAGCTGCATTCGGGCGGAAGGTGGGGTACACCCTGGACAAGTTGCCACCTCATCACAGAGTGCGAAAATCCATCCATCCATTTTCTACCGCTTGTCCCGTTCGGGGTCGCGGGGGGTGCTGGAGCCTATCTCAGCTGCATTCGGGCGAAAGGCGCGGTACACCTTGGAAAATATTGTCCATATTACATATTATGAATGTGTCTGGTACCACGCAATATATTTGTAATACTTACAATACTAACGGTTGAAAAATGTGGGCTGTGAAAACCTTCCAGGAAGAAGTGAAAATAGGGTTTTGGAAAACTGTGAATTTTGGGAACTCCAGGAATTTTTTTGAACTTGGAAAATGGTAGTTTGATAATCCAAGGTAAGTGGAGTGTGTGAATGGTGGAAAAAGTGGAAATGTGGGAATTGTGCAAGTTCGAAAAACGGCCCTTTCATTTTCAATGGGCAAAATGACCCGGAAAACCGGAAATTCCATACAATACGTTTTGATACTGGAACAGCTCAGATCGGATGAAAACTTTGGGCTGTGGAGCACGCCGATGTTTTTGGACGGAATAATAATGAATAGATGATTTTTTTATGTGTAGAATACTATATGTGTGAATGCATGGGCACAATAAATTATTTTACCACAGGTCATTTTGTCAGGGAACTATAATTTTAGATTATATACAATAACTGTAATTAATATAGCCTGTTTGTTCAGTTCAGTTCAGTTCAGTTTCAGTTTATTTGGAACATGCATACGATACAATTTAATTCATCACATATTCCCAGTTGTTTCATTACAGCACGTCCGAAAAGGAGTAGGAAGAAGCTGATCTTATTTAATCCTACCCCTTTTCATACCATAGCAATTTTATCCTATTTCCTTGTTCTCTGTAACAGAACAGTAAACAAATAAATAATAAACAAATAATATACCTTAGTAAGTAAACAAATATAAATTACATAAATAATCTTTGTCTCAATAAAAAAAAATCAAATTCAAATAAAATTAAAAATTAAGAAAAAAGGGTTCAAGATGTTCATTATAATTATTGTTCTGTGTACTTTGTGAACACTTGTAATTTGAACAGTTTCTTAAACTGAATCATATCAGTGCTTTGTTTGATTTCTTTGGTTAATCCATTCCATAATTTAATTCCACATACAGATATGCTAAAGGTTTTAAGTGTTGTACGAGCATACAAGTGTTTTACATTTTATTTTCCTCTAAGGTTATATTTCTCCTCTTTTGTTGAGAATAATCGTTGTACATTCTTGGGTAGCAGGTTATAGTTTGCTTTGTACATAATTTTAGATGTTTCCAAATGCACCAAATCGTTGAATTTCAATATTTGTGGTTCAATAAATAAAGGGTTTGTATGTTCTCTATATCCGACATTATGTATTATTCTAATTGATCTTTTTTGTAACACCGTTAGTGAATGAAGCGCACATTTGTAGTTGTTTCCCCATATTTCTACACAGTACCTCAGATATGGTATCACTAGCGAGCAGTAAAGAATGTGAAGTGGTTTTTGGTCCAGAACATGTTTTGCTTTATTCATTATTGATGTGTTTCTTGCTACTTTATGTTTTATAGTTTTTACATGAGATTTCCAATAGATTTCATCATTTGTGACTCAGGGAAAGATGGGATCCATTTCAGCTCAACCCAATAGGAGCCGAGAAGGAACAAAAAAGAAGATGCTTCCAACTGGCCCAGTACCTAGTGGCTATTATTGTAGGATTATTCGTCCTTACCAGTGCTATCATTGCCAAGGTATGATTCATAAATGACATACAATCATCCATGGAGCATGTTAGGTTCCTCTTTAAATTAAAAAAATATTTTGCTTTGGACTATCAGGGCTCTCTCTTGGTGCTGTCAACGTTGTCCAGTCCGACCTCCATGCGCAAGCCCAAGGAAAAACAGTTCTACATGCTGATGTTGGTGTTCTGTCTCGTTTGGCCAAATTTCCTGGTGTTTATCAAATCACTGTGGAGGTGTGCGTTCAAGAGCATCTTCGTGCAACCCAACTTCAAGACCATGGCATTTGTACGTGACATGTATTACATGACCCAGGCTTATGTCTATTTATCAAAAATCTCTTCCTGACAAAATGTCGATTTCTTCCTTTTGCAGATCTGTGCCATTGAATGCACTGTGTCACTTGGTACCGCAGTGCTTGTGCTTGTGGTGATGCCTCAGTTTGACGTCCTGACAAATCTGTTCATCAGCGGTGGTGTCTGCGTCATACCTGCATTGCTTCAGATGTGGTTCCGGCTGCAGACAGACACTTGGAAAATTGTATTTCCAATCTGCTCCATCATTCTAACAAGCGCTGGTAAGTGGAATATCTACTGGTCTCTGTATGTTTGGGTCATTGAATTTTCATTTCATGGATGCAAATTGAAAAAAAAAAAAAAAAAAAAGATTGGTATTTTTGAAACAAAAAGTAAAATTAAAAAACAAAGTGTTTTTCTTGTTCGGTGTCAAAGAGCAATAACTAGATCTAAACAGCGGTTTTATTTTAGTTTTATATAAGTCATATAAATATGTCATATAAATACTTTTTTTTATATTCCAACATCGGAACTAAAATCTGTTATTAAAAGGCAAGACCGCAAATAGGTCTGTAGGGCTACAAAAAAGAAATATTACATGTAAATAAAGTGTTTTTTAGATGTCATTTCAGTCGTCCCTCGCCAGATATTGCAGTTTAACCACATTGTTGTTTTCAGAATCAGAATCAGAAGTACTTTATTAATCCCCGAGGGGAAATTAAGATTTTCAGCACAATCCCATTCAATTGGAATGGGAATCACGAATCAATCCCAGTTTTTTTTTTGTTTTGTTTTATTGAAGTTTTCAAGCATAAAAATGGCTAAATGAACTGAGAATGATCAATACTACAGTAGTATTGGCCACTAGATGAGACCAAACCAATCAGATCACGCTGCTCAGTATTGTAGACACTGATTGGCTCAGCCTCAGGCAGAATTACTATTTTGGATTTTTAAAAAGTATAAAAGTGACTGAAGGTTGTTATTTCATGTCATAATGTTGAAAATGGATTTAGAAGGTAGGAAATAATTGTTTTATGCTCGAGCTATGAAAATGTTTGATTGATAATTAATGATTCCTACTTTGCGGGAATTCATTAATCGCCAATTCACAACAAAAGATTTCTGTATTGCTTTTCGACACAACTTCCGACAAAAGAACATTTATAAGTAAAATTACAATAAACCAAAGTTTTTCCATCTCCATTCATAAAACTAAAATTCAATGACAAAAAGATATATAGACTATATGTACTGTATATCAGTTGAATCAAACATAAAAATATATAGATGTATTACAGACTGTTACCGTCAACAAAGAAAAACAATTCAATGATTACTTTTCGAAAGCAATACATATAAAGAGAGGTGTGTGATATATTTTCATTAGGGAGACAAAACTTGAAACACAGGGAAAATATACAGAATGAAAATTAATATACAAAAAAAAATGTGTCAAGTCCGTTGTTTGATACGAGGAAACGTCAATATAGGGAAAAGGTAAAACGGTATACAAATAGACCGCTAATTGTCCTTGTGGCGCATGTCAGCTGATGGCGTGACCCCACGTTGCAGAGACGGCAGGCGGCATGCAGGTCAAAGAATTTCATTCTTTACATCGGCAGCACGTAGCGGCAGCAAAATAACTCATGCACACTGACGAAAGGCAATAATCCAGCAGTGGCAAGGAGAAATAGGTGAACCTAAATAGACTTGATTAACCAATAGAAAACAAGTGCACTCACAGGAAATAAAGCAGAAAGTGAAGTCCAACAGAAAGTACTACTAAAACAAGAGCACCAGGACAGGAAGTGATACCAAACACAGGAAAATAAAGCACCAAATCCCCATTGTCATGTGGGATCATGACAGATCACATCACCACTAAAAGTCCATCAGGACTGCAAAAACATGTGCCACTGGCAAACCATGACCTCCAACCTTTAGTGAGTAGATGGAACAAAATGATAATGACTGTCCATCCATCCATTTTCTACCGCTTGTCCTTATAATTTTTAAATAAACTCACAGTATTGTATATGTGTTCTAAAAACCTATTAGTTTTTACATTCTATGGCCATAGATATATTGCACACAGTTTATAAAATATGTTTGAATACTGACCAACAAGATTGTTCTTCACTTTCATTCAGGATACTGCCTGCTTGGAATTGACTATTACGTCCGGGTATCGTCACATGTGGATAGACAAAGCGCCGACTGCTTTATCTTTGTAGCGGTCGGAATTGTCTCCTCAATCCTCATTTCCTTCTGCTGGTGGGAGAATCCAATGCAAGCTACAAATCGCATCCAGGTAAAATCGGTTTCCAAGTCTATGTACAATTAACAGTTTATTTGCAATTATTACAGCGAGTGGTGGGAATTTCTTCAAGTATAGCTTTTATTCATGTCAAAGTGTTTTGGCCCATTTGTCGTGTGAAAATATAAACTGAGACTGTTTTGCATCTCTTCATAGAATACGTTGTCAGAACTGGACGGTTTCAGGGACTTTGTGTTTGTCATCAGCAGCATTCTGAGGATAATTGTCATAGGTAGGTCTGGATAATTTTCATAGGTCTGTCTGGATCAATAATGTAAAAACACATTTAATGTTAACCCTTGTGCACTCCTACAGTAGGGCCCAAAACCGGTTACTTATGTGATAAGATTGTTCAGTTTGAAGGTTCGCAGTCTGAATTTTTGCCAGGAAGCTTTTCACAAGTTAATTTTATTCAATTGCATTGTGTTTTTGATTGCAAGTTGTTAGAATAGCATACAAACATTAAGTTTACACATTTTCTCTTAAGAACTATTTTGGTTCCATTGACTCCCATTATAACTGATGTGTTTTAAATGAGAGTAATCCTGGTATATTACTTAGATTTTTCCATAAAATAAATGATAAATAATAAATGGGTTATACTTGTATAGCGCTTTTCTACCTTCAAGGTACTCAAAGTGCTTTGACAGTATTTCCACATTCACCCATTCACACACATTCATACACTGATGGCGGGTGCTGCCATGCAAGGCGCTAACCAGCAGCCATCAGGAGCAAGGGTGAAGTGTCTTGCCCAAGGACACAACGGACGTGACTAGGATGGTAGAAGGTGGGGATTGAACCCCAGTAACCAGCAACCGTCCGATTGCTGGCACGGCCACTCTACCAACTTCGCCACGCCGTCCCAAAAAAACCAAATGAATCTCATTCTTGCCAATTGAGAGACAAGAAAATGTAGTTTAAGAGTGATTGTGAAAACCGTAAGCGTAATTATTGGAGCTTTGACGAGCATAAATTAGATAGACTGCCATTAACCCGCTAAAATGCATCGAAAATGGTTTTGGGCAGTTATACGTGTGTACCACAGCAGATGTACATAACATACTTCTGTAAACTCAATAAATGTAACCAAGTCCTGCCTGTTTCTCTATGCACTGTAAAAATTATAGTTTTTGTCTACTTATCTACTGTATAAAATTCAATGTTATCACGAATAATTAACCTAATCAAGGCCAAATATTCCACTCTGCAACTTATTTTAAAAAATATTACATATTTATCATTTTCCTATTATAAAAAAAACTGTTGCTATTTATGACAAAAAGGCCATTAAAAAAAGTTGTTGGAGTTGTTCACATATTGCAAGCGTTGAAAATATAAAAAAATATTAATATCAATCCTTTATATTAATTTTGACCCTTGTGTGAGCGGAACTCTTATTGATCCTAAGAGTAAGTGTTTGTAGTCAATCTTGAGGTTGCACAAGGGTTAACGTGTGTGTTATGCCACACTTTGTGCTCGAGATCAAATATCTGAGTGAAGTCAACTGTGAAGGGGCATTTTAGAGGTTTCACTGTAACTGTGTACTGTGGTATACATTGAGTGATTCCGTCATGTACACAAACTAATAAATCTGTTTTCATTTGTAGGGGCTGTGTACTTGATCTACTATGTCCTCATTGAAAACTCCATCGTCTGGAAGGACTTCAATTTAAAGAGTTATGACTGGGAATTATTGCAAATAGGACTGGTGCTGTTTTTCTTACAGGTAGGCAGACATTCATACTTGGTTGTCAAAGTATGGACTGACTATACTCGATTGACAATTCTCCTACCTATTATTATTGATATGGTTATTGTCTCCTGCTTTAAGGCATTTTGCTCAGCAGCGTGCCACTGGTTTGGGGTGGTGGCCTGTAAGATTCATGCTGTCAGGATGAGTTTTGCCCTGCCTTTGTGTAGCACCGGGCCTATTGTGCTACTACTGGGACTGATCCTTTTCATTACCCAAGCACAAGAACTAAATGGGGCACAACCTCACAACATCACAGGTGAGTTTTTTATTACTGCACACAACTTGTTGGGAATTTTGCCCATCATCCACAATCCCGATGTCAGACAAGAACACACGTCTTTCCCTTTTCTGTGCATTCTCAATAATGAAAAACTGCTAGTATGAGGTGGCCAACAACGAAGGTAATTTGGAATATGATTTATTCTGCGTATAAAGCACATCCATCCAAAAATCTCCAACACAGTTTTATACACATGCTGTAAGTATGTATGTAATGTAATAACAGGCACATTCCTGTTAACTTAGACTTAGACTTAGACTTAGACTTAGACTTCCTTTTATTGTCATTCAAATTTGAACTTTACAGTACAGATAAGAACGAAAATGCGTTGCATTAGCGCGTTGTAGTGCAGGATTAAAGAGCAATAAAGTGCGGTTATAAATAAATAGATTACTGTACGGATAAATATATTGCACTTTTGCATATGCATCCACGTTTATGGATGTATGTTATATTGTCTTTATATTGTATTTATACCCCCCCCCCCCCCCCCCCCCCCTCTGTGTTTTCACCAAAAACTACGGGGGTAGATTAAATTCTACCGGAATCACTTTTAGTCCCTATTAGCAAGTTGGGGCTTTTATAAGTTCTCCAAGAACCTTTGAGGGGCAGGCTGTGCTGTCGACCGCTGATTGGTTAAACACGGATGGGGCATCCTAAAAACTTTGTATTCGAACACAAACACCACTATTACAGTATGCGAGACAATTTGTTTATCTCTTATTTCTTGCGTATTTCAATTACAACAAACTTGACAATGGAGAGAAAGCAAAACAAAACAAACGTTTGACTTGTAGGAACTTTTGTGGGGCATTTTTGTGCTGAAGAACGCTGATTAGTGGAACTATCTCGCAGTGTTTTTACTCTTTGATTGATTGATTGATTGATTGATTGATTGATTGATTGATTGATTGATTGATTGATTGATTGATTGATTGATTGAGACTTTTATTAGTAGGTTGCACAGTGAAGTACATATTCCGTACAATTGACCACTAAATGGTAACACCCGAATAAGTTTTTCAACTTGTTTAAGTTGGGGTCCACTTAAATTATCAGATTATCACACAAGATAATCACATTGAATTATTTACATTATTTACAATCAGGGGTGTGGAGGGGGTGGGGGGTAGGATATGGACAGCAAGTAGTGGACATAGAGAGAGAGAGAGAGAGAGAGAGAGAGAGAGAGAGAGAGAGAGAGAGAGAGAGAGAGAGAGAGAGAGAGAGAGAGAGAGAGAGAGAGATCAGAAGGCATAAGAAAAAGTATCTGCATTTGATTGTTTACATTTGATTATTAGCAATCCGGGGAGGGTGTTAGTTTAGGGTTGTAGCTGCCTGGAGGTGAACTTTTATTGCGGTTTTGAAGGAGGATAGAGATGCCCTTTCTTTTATACCTGTTGGGAGCGCATTCCACATTGATGTGGCATAGAAAGAGAATGAGTTAAGACCTTTGTTAACTCGGAATCTGGGTTTAACGTGGTTAGTGGAGCTCCCCCTGGTGTTGTGGTTATGGCGGTCATTTACGTTAAGGAGGTAGTTTGACATGTACTTCGGTATCAGGGAGGTGTAGTGGATTTTATAGATTAGGCTCAGTGCAAGTTGTTTAACTCTGTCCTCCACCTTGAGCTAGCCCACTTTGGAGAAGTGTGAGGTGGGATCTGGGGTGGAGGTCTAGAAGTAACCTGACTAGCTTGTTCTGAGATGTTTGGAGTTTAGATTTGAGGGTTTTGGAGGTGCTAGGGTACCAGGAGGTGCATGCGTAATCGAAAAAGGGTTGAACGAGAGTTTCCGCCAGAATCCTCATGGTGCTTTTGTTGACAAGAGAGGAGATTCTGTAGAGAATTCTCGTTCGTTGGTTAACCTTTCTCAGCCGAATTATTTAAACGAGTATGCAGTTTAATGTGTTTTATGAATTTTTCCAAACTTTATTTCAATACGCCAATCTACGGGAAAATGGATGGACTCTTTTAAACGTATTTACAGAGGAATAAGCCGGACTTCGAAGTAGCGAGGCAAGCTGCTCACTGGGACTCCGACTTCGTTGTTTGGGGATAAATATGAAATAAAGGACGAGTGGAACGAAGATAAATCACATCAAATATTAACTTTTTACTTTGTTGCATGCTGTAAAAGAAATCTGTGACACGCCATTTGTTTAGTTATTTGTTTCAACCCGAGGAAACCGAATGCTAATGCTAACAGGCTAACACTAAATCGGATGCGCATATGTTGTCACCATGAGATAAACACTGAAATGTATTCTTTATGTATTGTTTTTTTACAACTGAAATGGAACATAAGAAATCGTATGACCCTCATGAATTCATAACTTACTGAGGGGACAAATTTTTGACTATTGGACATTTTGGGCAAAAGCCTGAATTTCTATGTAAAATTCGGTTCCCTTTCTTTTTCAATCATATCAATTTGTAAGTTATTGTCTTGTTTTTCATTCACTTACACTTTAGTAAAAGAAACATGACTTAATATTGTCTGTTTATTTACATTGTATCAGTGTAGAAATATAGTAAACCACTCCTCCATACGCCATCAGCCTGATTTGTATAGACTACCTGGAACGGTGAAATGCGGTGGAAACACAAACCACACACTTTCACAGGGAACTTCAGTTCAAGAAACTAAAGCAGCTCAAGCTATCTAGTATAGCCGGCTCTGGCTGGTGGTCGGAGGAGCAGTGTGAGCAAGGTGATGTGTCACAACGCCAGAAAAGTAGTTCTTTGTGTTTGCTTGTACAATAACAATGTCGCTGTACCTTGGTTGTAAATTAAGTGTTTTTGGAAGTTTTGGGATGTTTTTAGAGCTCTTTATTGGCAGAATAGATGGCTCCCCATTACCCGCAATGTACAAGCAGAGTTTTGCTAGAATGCACGTAATAGTGAAACACCTGTGTTCTTCTTTCACATCGTGATTGAGGATGATGGACAACATTTAAAACAAAAGTGCAGTTCTCCTTTAAGTTCACAGGTTCAGTTCGATTAAAACCCACTCTCGTGTAATTGCGCCCACAACTTAAGCAATGTTTTTTCATTTCAGAGTTTTGTGAAAGCTTGGTCTTCTTGAGCCACAAGAACACAACTCCTGTGGTGTTACTAGAACTCACCAGGAGCATTTGCCGGACGTCACTTTACAGGTATCCATACGTTAACTATTAACTGTATCATCATCAAGTAGGCATCTCCAGTAATAAATATTGTACGGTAAATACCAATTTGATTGACAGCTACTACTTACAATGGCCTTTTTCAATGCTGGCACTCGAGGGAGTATGCATGTGGTCGGGTTTTGTCGCCTGCACATACTACGTATGGAAGATCAAGGTAGATACCGATACACAAACTTTGCAATTGGTATGTAAATCAAAATAAATGATACATGGTGTTTACTTCCTCATAGGTCCAGCGAATAGAAAGGACCTCTCAGCTATTTGTTCGGCGTCTGTACGAATCTGCTTTCATTGACTTGTCTTTGTTACTCAACACCAAGATGAAGGTAGCTCGGGCCCGAAACCATGAAAGGTAAGCTAGGTTTCATAACAATGGTTTTTTTTTCTTTGTTGGGTGGACGGGAGAAAGACAGCCAAGAGAGACTAATACTGATAACAAGGAAAAGCCTTGTCAATCAGTTGCAAATGATAACATAACAGTTCTACCCCTCAATGCTTCAGCCAAGACGACATCCAGAGCTGTGTCATCTACCTATGTGCCACCATGTGGCATGAGACCTACGACGAAATGCTGAAGATTCTCACCTCCATGTTCAGGTTTGCATAACAACAACACACACATGAAGCCACTAACAACATCAAATTATGATTTTCAGTCAGCCGAAGAGGGACTGTATGTAATGTTTGTCCCTCCAGGAATTTGCGATGTTGCGATTGCGCAAGTTCAGCGGATCCCCTCGAATTAACTTTGTCTAATGCCTGCAACTTCTCCGCACATTTTGGCCAATCAAGGTCATTTTTGCTCAAACGCACGCGTCAGCTGTCTAATCAAAATGTATGTTTATTTTTTGTGTGGACGAAGCCGAAAAAGAAAACGTGCAACAGTATATCAACTGTATATTGTAATTGTATATTGTTGTCCTCCCGCATAGCTCAGACTTACTTCCTGTTACTGTATACAGCGTTAAACCTTTTGGGTAATGTCGTATATAAACATTAGCAGCCCTACTGAGGTCCTCACTTCCTAATTTGATGTAATCTTTATTTATCCAAGATAAGACAATTAAAAACAGATTTTCATTTGAAATGCTGACTTTGCAAAGAGGCAGCATTTACATGTTAGGAATGTTGAAGTGTGATGATAATCTTTCATCGTCTCTCATTTACCAACAAAAACGGTCGCCGTGGATACATCTCAACAGTTCACAAATATTCTTAAAGTGGGGTGGTAAATGTGTAATATAACATAAATTGATTAACATCAATAAATATAAATGAGCGTAAAACATACTCAGAGAATCTCTGCAACTTGTGGATGACTGGGCAGACAATGAATGACAAGAAAGCCTTTTTATGGTGATTATTTTGTATAATTATTAATACATATTACGATTGTTAGTTAAGATTAATTAAAACACTACGGTCATTTTTGTGTACTGTTTTCTAGCGTCTACTTTTAAGTCGGTCTGGTATAAAACTAGTAAAACATCGAAACTGTATTCGTTTAATAATTTTTCTTTGAAATCCTGTGCTTTTTTAAGTTAAGGGTACAAGCAACATTTACCGGTAAATCAATTGATAACACATTCATAAAATCAAAAGCTGATTCAATGTTAAGGAAAAAAAAAATCCGCTATAATTGAAAAAGCAACTACAAATTCATCCATTTTAGGCCACAAAAGTCATGAAAAAAAGCCCGCAAAATCCTGGTGGGACTTTATGTCTACTGTATATTGCTACGATTAAATTGGAATTAAGCTAGAAACACCTCAGAACTGAAAATAATATTTTTGGATTTACTGGTGGCACATAAGTTCCACACAGCCTATGCAACAATTATCTTCCATGATTGTTTACTCTACAAGAAAATGTTGTGTCTTCAAAAAGCCGTATGATATCCATCTTCTGAGATAACTATAAAGAAGGTGATGTTTGAAGCTATTTAGTGTTCATGGTCACCAGATAAGATAGGGATATTACAGAATTTATATTAAAAGGTGTAACTGTTTTTTTTGTTTTGTTTTTTTAGGCTTGACCGTTATCGAGGTGACCCCAAAGAAGAACATAAGGACTGTTTTGATTTTGAGTGTCACATTTATGTGGATGACGCCTTTATGACTGAAGAAGGCACAGAAAAAAGGCTGGTTAACTCATACGTTAATGACTTGACCCGAGTTGTCATCGAGGTGTACAGGTAAGGTCTCGCCTTTAATTTAAACATTGCATAAAAGTTTCGCCATCTAAGCCTTTCGTCCAAATATTTAGGGTTTTTACCAACAAAGAGCCGGATGATGTGTCGATTGTGGAAACTCCATATGGTGGCAGACTCATGTTTGTTATGCCGGAAGGCAACATGCTCTACGTTCACCTTAAAGACAAAGCTCGTATCAGGAACAAGAAAAGATGGTCGCAGGTATGAGCTGCCAACCTGAGTAAGCGCTGACCCAAATAAATATGAGTTTGCTCTTTTCTGACTTATAAATGTTCTTACAATGTTGGATACTCGCGTTAAACAATGCCAAATGCGTCAAATCATAGGGTTCAAGCATTTAGGTGTGAGCTTCCACATAATTTTGGATGCCTCTGAATGCTGTTTTGCAGTCTTTTTTTTACCATAGGGCCCTTTGTGATGTCACAGATTGACGGACGTATTTATGTGGGAATTTCTAGTACATGCTCTTTGTCAGCCTCTTCTAATTCTGCTGTACTGACACTGCTAACTGCAGCCTCCCGTGTCAATCCTTGTCATCTCATGCCCTCCCACCGGCTCTGATAAACATAAAATAAATACCTCAGTGTTTATTTGTCCACAACATTTTACTCCAGACTGTTTTGTCAACATGGACCAGTACAAAGTTGAATTAGCCGCTAAACTCTGATTAAAAAGTCGGCACCATTGCGACCTTACTAATTGTTTTTTGGGGGACAAACAAGAGAGAAGGAAGGATAAAGTATTATTTTCCTCTAATCGTATCTTGAGCACAATAACACTGACGTGCAACATGTAGTGACACAAATGCTGGTAAATGTTGATCTTTTTATTTTTTATGAGGCCTAATGCGTTCACACAAGATTTACCTAATGTTTTAACCGGTGAATCTATAACCTGTATTGTTAATGAAGTGTATTTTCCGACCGTGTCAAGAAAAGACTAACAGTGATATTCGTTTGTACCTTTTCAAAAGAGTAATTCGGATACTTTTGGAGAAGGTGGGGCATTGCAACCAAAACAATATTTTGTTAAAATGTTATTTTCTTCAATATTTTGTTTAAAAAACAATATTTTGGGGGTTGCAAATTTACTACTTTGCACTGGTTTGTTCCAACCAAAAAAAGATTTACAACCCCATAAAATATACATCCACCAAAACTATTGTTTGTAACTTTAAAAAATTATGGAATCCAAAGAAATTAAAAAATGTTTTTGTCTGGGGAAAAATATATACTTATATTCATTTGTTTAAATCCATTATTTTTTGTTTACAAATATTGTTTTTTTTGCTAAACCAATATTTTGTGTGCAAATCTTTTTTTGGTTGCGAATCTTTGTTTTTTTCGTTTTGGTTGCATAAAAAGACACACGTCTCTCCAAGACACATGAACGTTTTGCAGACAGACTCACAAAATGGGTTATAAATGCGACTGAGGAGCTGAATGTGCGCAAAATGTACACCAAAGCATAGCTAATTTATATAGTCTAGACCATAAAGAAGTGAGTTGAATGTAGATTACAATGATCATGTCTTTAACTAGCTGGTGTTAAGGAGACTATTGTTTTGAAAGTGCAAAACATATCATCAAGCCACAAAATGGTCAATTAGCCAGCAAGTGACTACCCAATTTATACTTGGACTTAACAGTCATAATTTGTCCCTTGACTCCCTTTATCATTTCTTATGTCTTGTAGATCATGTACATGTATTATCTTCTTGGCTGGAAGGGGTACATTTCCAAAACCCCTCAGAAGATCAATGTAAGACTTGTCCTAATATTAGATAATAGTTTGCAGAGATATTGTGCAAATTAAATTAATGCTTTTGTTTTTCTTTGTAGCGCCAGGATAACCTATCTAGAGAATCTTTAATCTCTATGGACGGTGAGATATTCTTCATGCCTCAGTACGACAATGACAACAAGAGAAGGTTAATCTCAGATGACAACGTTTACATCCTGGCTCTGGACGGAGACACTGACTTTCAGCCTAAAGCTGTCATACTGCTTGTAGACAGGTCAGTATTAGACAATTTTATTCTATAATAGATTTCTCTAATATTTTAACTCTGTAATCACCAAAAATATTCAATACATTTTGTTGAACCTGTTGTAACTGCTTGTTCACTTATTTTCATTTTCATCTAATGAAACTTTGATTGACAGGCTGAGGATGTATGAAAACGTAGGAGCAGCCTGTGGGCGAATCCATCCGACTGGAATGGGTAAACAAACATTTGTACTCCACTATTCTGTAGGAGATATTAATCATCCAACAAGCCCGCTTTTGAAAAAAGTGATAATAAAGCCAGAGTTGACTTACTAATCAGTGATTAGCAGAGGAAAAACAGCAGAACTTTAACAAGTCACCTCTTCCTACACGGTTGTCCCAGGGGCCTTTGAGGTGACACCAATAAATATGTCCCCTTCTTGTTGGAGGATAAATACTTGGGGCTTTGGCACAAGCATCTGGACTAGATCTGACCAATCTAAGTCTACGAGCATGATCTGATGAAGCCTGCAAAGATGAGAGGCAAAACTTCTTCTAAGACATACTAAACAGTCCGGTTTCGATCGATTTATTGCCCAGACAATACAATGACATAGATCAGTGGTCCTCAAACTTTTTTCACCTTGTACCATTTCAGAAAGTACTTGCCTCTCAAAGTAGCATTATAATAACCAACATTACAGTAGCATAGTAGGCCTATTTAGTCAATAAAAACAAGGCATAGGCATAGTATATTACATTTTTTTGGCCACTATAACATTAATACAATTTGAACTGTAACACTCTGTTTGAATATAGGAAAATAAAACATTGCAAGTTCAGAATCAAGTGATTCTTAGGCGTACCACTTGAGACCGTGTACCGTACCACAGTTTAAGAATAACTGACCCAGATGAATGACGGCATCCATTAACATGTTCCCCCAAAGCTCAATGTTTAGCTCTGTCTCTGACCATCAGGTCCTATGGTGTGGTACCAAAAGTTTGAGTATGCAGTCGGTCACTGGCTTCAGAAAACCGCAGAACACGTGTTTGGGTCTGTGCTGTGCAGTCCGGGATGTTTCAGTCTGTTTCGAGCATCCGCCTTAATGGATGACAACGTACTGAAGAGATACACGACGACTTCAACAAGGGCGGCAGAATATGTGCAATATGACCAAGGTAGAGACAGTACAGTTGTCTTTTTTTTCTCTCTCTCTCCCTCTCAGGTCCTTGTGATATTCAAGTTATTTTCTTCTCTTTTCCAGGGGAGGATCGTTGGTTGTGTACTTTGTTACTGCAGCAGGGGTGGCGTGTGGAATACAACGCTGCATCCGACGCTTTCACTAACTCTCCACAAGAATTCAAAGAATTTTACAACCAGAGGAGACGGTGGGGACCGTCTACGCTGGCGAATACATTGGACCTGCTGCACAGGTCAGTGCTTTTTATGACTACATTTGACTCCAGCCTGTCACATATAGGGGGAATGTTAAAAACCCACCTTTCTGGCCTGTTGACACAGTTTTTGGTGTATTTGGATCCCCATAAGTCAAGCAACGATAGCGTTGAGGAGATATCTATTACACAATTTAGCCTTTTTCATAACAAACGGTTGAGATTTGCCCCAACGTGTGACGTTTACCAATTGGTGACATCAGCGGCCAGCTCCATACATGGTAGATGTTTTCTGGGAAACTTCTGCACGAGTCCGACATTTTTTAATCTTCCCTTGTGGCAGTTGTAGGCCAAACAAAAATACGTCTGCGGTGCGACCTGATGACCAAAAATGCCGTTATTGGGTACATTAACCAGCACAGGTCACTACACAAACTTCCAGCCTCATCTCATGGGGATAGCTCGGTTGGTAGAGCGGCCGTGCCAGAAACTTGAGGGTTGCCGGTTCGATCCCCACTTCCGCCATCCTAGTCACTGCCGTTGTGTCCTTGGGCAAGACACTTTACCCACCAGTTCCCAGTGCCACCCACACTGGTTTAAGTGTAACTTAGATATTGGGTTTCACAATGTAAAGTGCTTTGAGTCACTTGAGAAAAAGCGCTATATAAATGTAATTCACAGTTCCCATCTGAAGAAGGAAGAAGTGCCTGGTTAACTTTTGTGTTTTTGTAATTACTCGGCTGTGGAGCATCGAGGTCAGAGGACAAAATATACAGAAGGATTTACCCAAGACTACATTTAATCGCAGAGGCAGTTCCAACAACTTATAGAAACGATGGATACAATGAAGCAATAAGTCCAACAACAGTATATATATGACAATTTGTAATGATACGGTAGCATGTAGCATCCTCCTCACTATTGATATTAGCAAGTAGGACACTGGCACATGTAATTACAGAGTTACAGTTTAGCATACATTGCCAGCATTCTATATCACATCTTTTTTGTATGCTCTGTAATAGATAACTCGATTGACAAATGTAATGATACATTAGTGATACAGTATTAGCTACATGTAGATGAGCTATGAACAGGCTACATATAATGCTATATTCACGCCGGGATGTACATTAGTCATTTCCAATTGGGAGACAAACATTTTAAAAACACGTAGCCTGTATTCTTTTAGCTTTTTAGCACTGCAAGGTGTGAAAAACAAAGCAAAAAAAAATTAACCTTTGGGAGGTTTTAAATCTCGGTTCTGAAGTGTCTTCTTTTTGGCGTTCCTGTCACTATTGGTCAGACTCGTTTTGAAGAGACAGCCAGAAAGTGGCTTGAAGATGGTGTGTAAAACATAATCTATGCCGACCAAATTTTGACAGCACCACTGTTCCATTTCATGTAGACCTCACGGAAGTGTTTTAGATGTAGACTAAAAATCATAATATAACTCCTTTAAGATGTTGTCATTCAGATGAATATGAATTATTTTGCACCGCAGCGGCTCAGAGACGGTGAAGAGAAACTCCTCCATATCCAGTCTTTACATTTTCTACCAGATGTTTACAGTTGGTTCTTCTATTCTTGGACCAGCCTCAGTGACTCTGATGGTGGCAGGTGGGTTGCCTATGACGTCATACCACCCTATTGGCATAATACACCTGTCTTTATCGAATCCTATTTGTTCTGTCCTTCAGGAGCTTTCCAGTTTGTCTTTGAGCTCGCTGGTACAATTTCCATCATCATTTCGAGCATTCCTCCCGTGTTCTACATCATCGTCTGTTTTGTCGCCAAGCCAAACACCCAGATAACAATTGCTGGAATTATGAGTGTTCTGTACGCTTTCCTCATGACAGCGTCCTTGTTTTCTATCATCGGTGAGTTAATCTCTGTTAGGTTTATTAGGATTCTTTGGAGAAGGTTTTTTGAAAAGTAGAAAAAACGCCACCATTCTGGCCCAACCAGGTGATATGGTGGTTGAGGGCACGTTCCTGACCCCAACCGGAGTGTTTCTGGTTTCTATGACGATCATGTACCTGGTGACTGCCCTCCTACACCCTGAGGAGTTTGGTACGTACACTCGGTTATCCTCAATGCTCGCATATAAATGTGGAATGATGCCATATTATTCATTGTGATGATATTCTTGTTCCATCTAGGGATGATTATCTACGGCCTGATGTATTTCATCTGTATTCCCAGTGGCTACCTTCTACTTACCATCTACTCACTGGTTAACATGAACATTGTGACCTGGGGCACCAGAGAATCTAATAAGTAATGCAACAATTTTTTATAAGCATTTTAAAGTAATAATTTACTTATGGCTTATCTCATACTGGCAAGCGTTGTTTACTCTTAAGTATTTTAGGTATTGGGCGTGTTCACACTATTTTTTTCTGACATTTCATCATAGAGGAGCAACAGAGGTGAAAAGGAACCAGAACGTTCTGTGTGATAGAAACTGCAAACTCTGCTGTTGGGACATGAAGTTGCAGGTAAGATAAACACCTGCCAAAATGGGGTGTGATCTACTATGATCCAAATAACAAGTGATAAAAAGCATAGATAGATAGATATTACTTTATTGATTCCTTCAGGAGAGTTCCCTTAGGAAAATTAAAATTCCAGCAGTAGTGTACAGAGTTGAGATCGAATTTAAAAAGTAAAAAGTAAATAATGGGGGTATAAATGGAAACAAAATAGAAAAATATTACAATAAGAGTAAAAATAAAAAGCAACAATGAGAATAAAAATATAACAGTAAAATAGGAATATAACAAGAGAAACTAGACAGTAGTGACCATGTTATGAAAAAGTATTGCACTGTTATTGTTTTGCATCCCCTGTCATCCGAGTACCCTCCCTCCCCCCCAGAGAGGAATTGTACAGTCTAATGGCGTGTCGGACAAAGGAGTTTTTGAGTCTATTAGTCCTGCACTTGGGATGAAGCAGTCTAGCACTGAACAGGCTCCTCTGGCTACTGACAACGGTATGCAGAGGGTGACTGGCATCATCCAGGATGCTCACTAGTTTTTCCACAATCCTCTTCTCTGCCACCGTCACCAGTGAGTCCAGTTGTATTTCGATCATAGAACCGGCCCGCCTGATCAGATTCTCCAGTCTGGAGCTGTCCTTCTTAACTGTACTGCCCCCCCAGCACACTATGATGTAGTACAGAATGTGCAAACTATAAAATTGAGTGCGCTATTAGTGTGTGCTGCAGGTGAACTACTAAGACAGCGTGGGAAATTAGAAACAAGTGCAAAAGTGGTGCAGATCGCCCTATTCAAATTAGCCTTTTTGTGTGTATATATCGGCTATCACCATGGAGATACTCATTTACTGCATATTTATTGGTTTATACGGTCCAACCCGTGGCGTCATGTTGTTCACATGCCGCACACAAATATAATATGAACCACCTTGAAGCGCTATCTGGACAACAAAACCTACTTTTGGCATGCTGAAGGTGCGCCGTGCAAGCGCTGCGGTGTTGTTATGGTGTGTCTGGAAAAACTTAGGTGCAAGAAGATGCATATTGCAAAAAATAATTTCCAATAGGGGATATATAATCTCTATGAAAAACAAACACCACTAAAAAAATGTCAGCCCCTTAAGTTTAATGCAAATTTAAAAACACTTGTGGTCTGCATAACACATACTTGCCAACCCTCCCGTTTTTAGCGGGAGAATTCAGCGCCTCTCCCGACAACCTCCCGGCAGAGATTTTCTCCCGACAAACTCCCGGTATTCAGCCGGAGCTGGAGGCCACGCCCCCTCCAGCTCAATGCGGACCTGAGACTGAGTGGGGACAGCCTGTTCTCACGTCCGCTTTCCCACAATATAAACAGCTTGCCTGCCCAATGAACGGAGAAGTTAAACAGGACAATACTGCCATCTAATGGATAGCCACCGGAACACAGAAATTCAAGTATTTTTTTTTTCTTCTTCTATGTAAATAAAATATATATATATATATATATATATATATATATATATATATATATATATATATATATATATATATATATATATATATATATATATATATATATATATATATATATATAGAGCTAGAATTCACTGAAAGTCAAGTATTTCATACATATATATATATATATATATATATATATATATATATATATATATATATATATATATATATATATATAGATATATATATATATATATATATGTATATATTCCAATTAATATATTTGTGTGCAAAGAAGTTCCATGAATCCAGAGGTTGTTTATTCCGTCCTTGTTGAAATGGGCATGCAGCTGTGTGGTGACTCTGAAATAAGAATATAACAATCAGATCACATGAAAACAGCTAAGACAATATAAGTCATACAGGGAAATGCATTTGTAGACAATATGATTTGCCTGAGCGGCTAGGGAACACCAAAAAATGGATTAGATTAGAAAAGACAGATTGAAAATAATAATACAAAAAAATTGTTTTTCCCAGCGGGCCGGATGTTGGACTTTGGAGGGCCGTAACCGGCCCGCGGGCCGTAGTTTGGGGACCCCTTATCTAGTCGATGATAAGCGCTAAATAAATGCAATCCATTATCATTAGTATATGATTAGCTACTGACGTAACACGACGTGACTCACATTTGGACATGTTACCATTGTAGCTCACTACAATGCCATGTTGTCTTACATTTCGTGTGATTCAACAATCATTTAGAAATAAATAACGTCTAATTACCTTTTCCTCCTTTTGCCCCGATGTCCATGAACTGAAACGTTGCATGTGTGCGGTGCAAACTCGCAATGGAACGAGTGCTCCAGGCTCCTTGGCTGTCGGGAGGAGAAAGGCACCGCTGTGTGGCCGCTCAGGTGCCGCGTCCTGCGGGGGAGACCCATGGCGGCAGTCCGACCCTTGTTGCATTGAAAGTGTTATTATATTCTCCGCTGAAGCCCTCAAATTATTAAGTGGAGCTCCCGCCTCGGTTAAGCTGCTTGTCGGCAGACATTTTGTCCACAACTTGGCTTTAAAAAAAATAAAAATAAACTTGTCTGAAAAGGGGCGGGGATTATACCGGAACCGGAATGCAACATCGCTCACACACACTAGTAAGATGCTCTTACACATAGTGGTAAAATGCTCGTATACACAATGGTAAGATGCACTCATACACATAACTGAAATCTTTGCACACATACTACTGAAATTGTTGTCCCTTACACACACGTGTAAAAAGCACACACACACACAGGTGAAATCCGTTTATACATACTAGTGAAAAATAATTCCAGGTGTGTGTGTGTGTGTGTGTGTGTGTGTGTGTGTGTGTGTGCGTGAGACAAAAACATTTCAGTAGTGTTTATAAGAGTGTTCCAGTAGTGTATGTAAGAGTGTTCCAGTAGTGTTTATAAGAGTGTTTCAGTAGTGTTTATAAGAGTGTTTCAGTAGTGTATGTAAGGGTATTTTAAGTAGTGTTTATAAGAGTGTTTCAGTAGTGTATATAAGAGTGTTTCAGTAGTGTATGTAAAAGTGTTTCAGTAGTGTATGTAAGAGTATTTCAGTAGTGTTTATAAGAGTGTTTCAGTAGTGTATGTAAGAGTATTTCAGTAGTGTTTATAAGAGTGTTTCAGTAGTGTTTATAAGAGTGTTTCAGTAGTGTATGTAAGAGTATTTCAGTAGTGTTTATAAGAGTGTTTCAGTAGTGTTTATAAGAGTGTTTCATTAGTATATGTAAGAGCATTTCAGTAGTGTTTATAAGAGTGTTTCAGTAGGGTGTGTGAGAGAAAAAGATTTCAGTTGTTTATGTGAGAGCATTTCAGTAGTGTATGTAAGAGCATTTCAGTAGTGTTTATAAGAGTGTTTCAGTAGTGTGTATAAAAGAAAAAGATTTCAGTTGTTTATGTGAGAGCATTTCAGTAGTGTATGTAAGAGGTAATTCTCAATAATGTCCCTAACGGCCCCTCATACCCCCCCGCCCCCACCCACAGAAAGCACGTACGCCCTTTCTTTTCCACCGCAGCGCTGCCACAAAACACACTCAGATCTTCAGTTTCTAGCCGATAGTACATAAAAAATAACGTAAAATAACGCAGTAACGCATCATGTAGTAACGGTAACTGAGTTACTGAATATAAAAAATAACGCGTTAGATTACTAGTTACTGCCAAAACTAACGGCGTTACAGTAACGCGTTACAAAGTAACGCGTTTGTCCCAACACTGTATATATATATATATATGAAATATATATGAAATACTCGAGTTGGTGAATTCCAGCTGTAAATAACCACGCCCCCAACAACGCCCCCAACCACCCCCCCTCCCCATCCCCTACCCCCCACCTCCCGATATTGGAGGTCTCAAGGTTGGCAAGTATGGCATAACATGTAATGGTGGTTCTTTGGTCCAAATTTTGCATACCGTATTTCCTTGAATAGCCGCAGGGGCGTTAATTAATTTAAAACCTCCTGTCACACCTGCGTTTACCGGAAACCGGCGGGATGGCCGTGCATGCGGTAATTATTTTAAAACCTCTTCTCACTCCGGCGTTTACCAAAAGGAATCCATAAAATTTAGGCGTGCGCTTTGAGTGTGATGTAAGCATACCATCATGAAAAGCACATTTAATTAACAAAAACGTTATTATGGTCTTACCTGTACTTATAAATGGAGTCCATTTGCAGCTCCTTCTGACCAAAAGCATCGATAACTTGTTTATAGAAGTCTTCCTTATTTTCTTTCTTCAGTTTTAAAAGTCTCTGTTTCGATGGAGATATTCCTTTAATTATTACCTCCTGCTTCGATTGAAAGTCCAGTTTAGAAAACTGTTTTATTTTAGATACCTGTATGTGATCCTCCATGTTAGAAGTTCAGGCAGAGGGAAAAAATAAATCTCTTGCTGCGTGTGTTCACTTCTTCTGCAGTACAGGAAGTCGCAAGAAGGATCACTAGCGCGGCAGCGCCCTCTACCACCAGGAGGCGGGAGTGATTTAATGACTTATACAGTATTTCACACACGCAGCTACGGTATATTAATAAAACATAGCTGCTTACTGTTCTCTTTAGCATACTGTACCGGTATTCAATAGCTTGAACCTTAAATCCTACTGAAAAGCTCTTTATCTTTTTTCCTTTGTGCGATTGTAAACTACTGAAATCAGCTTCCTCCATTTTGAAAAGGAGGACAGATGCGTCACTCGTGACGTAACGAATTTCACCCGGTGGAAGTTCTAGCCATATGCTAAATATTTTGCGAAACGAGTTTGACCCGGCGAAAATTATAGACATGCGATAATAAAATTAATATTTTGCGAAACGAATTTGATCCAGCTTCAATAATAAACCGGCGATAAGGCCAAGCATGCGTTAATTATTTTGAGAAACGAGTTTGACCCGGCAGTAATTCTAGACGTGCGAATACTATATTCCCTGCGCCAATTCAAGGAAATACGGTAGATTATGTTTTACAGACATTTTTCGTGCCTTTTTCTGTCTGTTTCTTCTGGATGCACCATTTTGGGGTTTTATTTACATGCCTCCACTTTGACAGCATCTTCTCCCCCATCTTACATGTTGTAGTTTCAGCGCTTTTAGCGTCGACTGACAGATATAAGTTCGAAATATACGCTACTTTTTATTAAAAATGGCAACAGCGGAGGATGCATGTGCAAGTACAAGCCAGTTTGCCCCACAACAAAAGGATAGAAAAAAGAAGGATTTTATTGACTATGGCGTCAGATACAATTGCGGACTTGCGCAAAGCAAATCGGGAATATTTCTATCATACAAGGAGATATCTGCTGATGTCACAATTGAGAAGACATACACGATATGTCCAATATTTTTCTGGCAGTTTAAATATTGTGACACTGATGGAATATTCTCTCGTAATCGTCTGTCTTTGCAGCACAGTTTGTCCTTCTTTGTCACAGCCATTTGTGCATAACTGTGCCAGTTTGCATGACCATTCCAGAGGTGACAAATATAGATGCAAAACAGCGTTGGTACAAACGTTTGTGTCTTGATCATTTACATTGCGAGTGCTAAAAGATTACGTTTTCATCTTCTCCTACCAGTATTGCGGGTGTTCTAATAATCAGCACATTTTCTGCATATTCTGTACACGAAGACAGACACGCTAAATGGATTGCGCTCTCTATTTTGCTCATTTAAAAGATGCGCTAGTGCACATGCTTAGTCGATCAGATTTGCATGCAACCCAAACCTTCAGTAATCAGACCCATACTGTATCGCACTGTAATTGTGAATGAGTCAATTTTACAGCTCTTCATTATTTGCAATCTCCAGGTAACCCAGGAAACAGAGAATTTGATGATACAACAAATCACAGGACAAATTGGACAGCAAGCCCCTCCCCATGCTATCACAAACCATGAAACAACTCTACTTGCCGCGTCAAATGTGGAGCCACAAGATAGATTAGACGCCAGCGACGAGCCTGTTGAGCAAAAAGGACAGAGAGACAAGATTGAGGTGAAAGACTTTGACACCATGTCCAGTTACAGGTAACTTAAGGAAAAATGTTCTTCTCGACAAATACATAGTACCCTAAATTCCCAACAGAACTGTGATTTAAATGTGTGTGTGTGTGTGTGTGTGTGTGTGTGTGTGTGTGTGTGTGTGTGTGTGTGTGTGTGTGTGTGTGTGTGTGTGTGTGTGTGTGTGTGTGTGTGCGTGTGCGTGTGCGTGTGCGTGTGTGTGTAGTGATAAAAGTTTTGAAAAAAAATCAACTGCATCTTACAACGACGACGACGACGACGACGATGATGACCAAGATGACAAAAACGCAACAGATCTTCCCATGAGTGGTGAGAAACCCTTTACCTGACATTTAAACTGACATAATTTAGTAGTGGTCGGAGAGGTGCAAATTGGCAGTCACGTTTCTGTCGGTCTACCCCTGTGTGAAACATGTGTGGACATGTTGGAATACCACCGCCGTTCCTTGGTACTGGTCTGTTTGGACTTTTAAGTATTTAAAAAAATACATCCTCTGACCAGTAAAGTCTTTCCATTCCCTACTGAGATGTTGCCACGGCAAGCCTGACCTGTGTAGATGGAAGACAATGGATGCATGGATTTTTTAAATTGTTTTTGCTTTAATCAGAATTTCTTTCAAGTGAATAAGCTGTGGGGCTGCAGAGTCCCGACGGTGTGACGTGTTGTGTGTAAAGTGCTGCTGCGCATGCATGTGATTGAATCAGTTGACGTAAACAGCGTTGTGTAAGTACACAGTCGTGATCTGTGCATACTTGGATATGACACAAGTGCCAGCTTTTTGATAAATAAGGTGAAGAAACTCAAAAAGAAGAAGTAGCAAAGTATGGAGGTGGCGTCCGGGGCTCTCTTCTGTTGGATTTACATTGTTTCTTATGAAAAAAACAGTTTTGATTACTTTATGTTTATGTTACTGTTACGTACGGAGGGGGAATGAGACAGCCCGACACAGGAAGTATCGCTCAACAGGAATTTATTGAGCTTGATGAGGTGTTGGAGTGTGTATGCTACTATGTGTGTGCATGAAAGACTATGTGAAGGAATTAACAAGGTAATGTTACCAGGAGGTTGTTGTAAGTGCGTGTTGGAAAGGCAAACAAGTCCAAAGGGGCTGGGCAGAAGAAGGTCTGTGATCCAAGCGGCAGGTCCGTGAGGCTGCAAATAGGCGTCCTGAGCGGGGGTCGAGGATCGAGGGAGGCAGTCAGAGTCCAGGGGGGGATCCAGGGAAGTGAGGCGCACGGCTCACTTCCAAGGCGACGGAGGATAAACTGCGGTAACAAGGGAAACAACAAGGACAAGTGAGCACAAGGGGCAGAGGTACACGGAGAGCAAACACAGGAGATGAGCCAAAGACGCGAAGCTTACTGTCAAACAGAGAACTACGTTCCAGCACTGGATCGTCGACTGCGTTGGTCTTTAGGCTGTCGAGCCTCATTAGATCCAGGTGCGCTGATGGTAGATTGCCCGCAGCCGGGCAGGCGCGCAGCCGCGGTCTGAGCGGAACGAGCAAGGGCGTGTCCGCAGGCGCTCTCAGCTGAGCTTCTAGCTGCGCTTGCTGCGGAGGAAATGATGGTACGCGCATGCGCCGTAAAAGTTACCAGACTAAAATTGTGTGTGTGTGTGTGTGTGTGTGTGTGTGTGTGTGTGTGTGTGTGTGTGTGTGTGTGTGTGTGTGTGTGTGTGTGTGTGTGTGTGTGTGTGTGTGTGTGTGTGTGTGTGTGTGTGTGTGTGTGTGTGTGTGTGTGTGTGTGTGTGTGTGTTCCACGCCTTCACCCACAGAGACAAAGAGAGTGGACGACTGACAAGAGGGTTTACTTGGTTTATTTAATTCCGCTATAAAACAATAACAAGATAGGTTAAAACATAATGGGCAGATTTTGATGAAACATTCAGAAAATGTAAAAAATTGAGTACGTAATAAGTGATTCGATTTTGGGGGTGATCCGGATCACTGTCTGATATCAAGATTTTTCCTAAGAATCCTTAACAAGTTTTGTTTTTATTACACAAAATCACGAATAAAAAAACATCAATAAAATCATGAATATTATTTTTTTTTAAATACAAATATTTTAGTAAAACTGTCGAATAGCAAATATTTATTTTTTATTTCAACATGGCCACCTGGATGAAAGATAACACCAGCTGTTTGTATTTGTGTGCATGTGTTCTTAGATTGGGTGGGTCCGGTGAAAGAAGAGTTTTTGAAGAAGCTGACCTTTGCCAACCTGAAGAGGAACTTACAAGAACACATTCGGTATTGCGCAATGCAGAACATGACTGTGCACTATTTATTGTGCTGTAAAAAAAACCCACACTTAACACAATGTGTGCAGTACTTCAGTCTTGTGCTGTTCTTTTCTTTGAACTCAGGTCCTCTCTCCGCAACAAAAATCTGGTTGACGTGTGTGAGGAGTTGGTCTCCATGTTAACGGACACTCTTAACGGGGAACTTTATGGAGTGGGACCAGAGGATGTTCTGACAGAAAGTCAGCTGAATGAACTGCAACAGGCACTGACGGAGCAGGTAGTCATTACAACAGTTACAACAATCAAAGTGATGTCACTGTCTTGATTTATGTTTAATAGCTTTTTTCCTATGTTCAAGACTATTTTTGTCCTCAACACTATTTCCTTTTGTTTATTTTTGGTTGCCGTGGACACTAAATGATCACATCTGTTTTACGTTTAGTGATTAGTGTCTTCACCTGTTTCTGCCCCTAATCACTCCCCTTTATATTGCTCAAAAAGGTTCATGATGTCTTCTTATTCACATACTTCTCAAATGTTCTCGTAGTCAGACAACATTTTTGGTACACACACAGACCAATATCTACTCTTGATTTCGAACATCGCACAGCACACAAACTGTCAGTCAGGAGGACACTCTATGAACGGGCCAACATCATAACAGAAGAAAAAGTCAGACAAAAGGAAGAGAAACACATCTAAATTGCACTCAAAAACTCCCTATATCCGACCTGGGTTATCAAAAAAAGGGGAACAACAGGTAAAAAACAAGGGAAAGAGAATAAAGGCCGAATGACAGAACCAACAGGTCATGAAAAAACACAAAAAAAAACCTCACACAAAAACAAGACACTTACTTGTACATCCAAAGAACAAAATAGAACAAGACAGGAAATGCAATGTCATTTACAAAATCCCGTGTAAATCATGCAGAAAATCACACATCAGAGAAACAGGGAGGACATTCAACACAAGAAAGAAGGAACATCAGAAAGAATGTGAAAAAGAGACAACTGGAAGGTTCACAAGAAGCCTAAAACTAAAATCTGAACAGGAATACTTCAAATCAGCCATATCAGATCATTGCAAGATAAATAACCACATCGTGGACTGGGACAACACCAACATCATTGGGACAGAAAGTAACAAATTTAAACGATGGATTAAGGAGGTGATTGGATTAAGGAAACCATCAATTGGTCACAGTGGTCAGGTGACCCTTCTGAATAATACTGCAGATGACAGTCGAAACATGTCAGGTAAAAATTCCATCTAATATACCGAAAATATTGTCTGACTACAAGAACATTTGAAAAGTACTCCCCTTTATATTTTGGCGTCTCCCAGCCTAGAGTGGCTGGATCAATGTAGGCTTTATGCGTCACGTACGTTTGCTCTTGCTGTGATTACTTTTCCTTTTGTTTACCATTAATTACAACAGGTGCGTGCTACAGCTTATGTTTTTTCACCTCTCCGTGCTCAACTTAAAGGCCTACTGAAACCCACTACTACCGACCACGCAGTCTGATAGTTTATATATCAATGATGAAATCTTAACATTGAAACACATGCCAATACGGCCGGGTTAACTTATAAAGTGCAATTTTAAATTTCCCGCTAAACTTCCGGTTGGAAACGTCTATGTATGATGCGTATGCGCGTGACGTCACGGCGGCAACGGAAGTATTCGTACCCAATGTGTCACCATACAAACTGCTCTGTTTTCATCGAACAATTCCACAGTATTCTGGACATCTGTGTAGGTGAATCTTTTGCAATTTGTTTAATGAACAATGGAGATTGCAAAGAAGAAAGTTGTAGGTGGGATCGGTGTATTAGCGGCTGGCTCCAGCAACACAACAAGGAGTACTTACTTGGATAGCAGACGCGCTAGCCGATGCTAGCCGCCAACCGCATCTGTGATCGGGTGAAGTCCTTCGTCGCGCCGTCGATCGCTGGAACGCAGGTGAGCACGGGTGTTGATGAGCAGATGAGGGCTGGCTGGTGTAGGTGGAGCGCTAATGTTTTTATCATAGCTCTGTAAGGTCCGGTTGCTAAGTTGCTAAGTTAGCTTCAGCGTCGTTAGCAACAGCATTGTTAAGCTTTGCCAGGCTGAGAATTATTAACCGTGTAGTTACATGTCCATGGTTTAATAGTATTGTTGATCTTCTGTCTATCCTTCCAGTCAGGGATTTATTTCTTTTGTTTCTATCTGCATTTGAGCCAGATGCTATCACATTAGCTCAGTAGCTAAAGAGCTTCGCTGATGTATTGTCGTGGAGATAAAAGTCACTGTGAATGTCCATTTCGCGTTCTCGACTCTCATTTTCAAGAGGATATAGTATCCGAGGTGGTTTAAAATACAAATCCGTGATCCACAATAGAAAAAGGAGAGTGTGTGGAATCCAATGAGACCTAAGTTACGGTCAGAGTGAAAAAAGATACACCCTGCACTGCCTCTCTAGTTCTTCACTCCAACGTTCCTCATCCACGAATCTTTCATCCTCGCTCAAATTAATGGGGTAATCGTCGTTTCTCGGTCCGAATCTCTCTCGCTCCATTGTAAACAACGGGGAATTTTGAGGAATCCTTCCTCCTGTGACGTCACGCTACTTCCGGTATAGGCAAGGCTTTTTTTTTATCAGCGACCAAAAGTTGCGAACTTTATCATCGTTGTTCTATACTAAATCCTTTCAGCGAAAATATGGCAATATCGCGAAATGATCAAGTATGACACATAGAATGGATCTGCTATCCCCGTTTAAATAAAAAAAAAATCATTTCAGTAGGCCTTTAAGTTGTTGCTTTGTGGATCCTTGTGCGCCTCCGAGCGACACACTTTTCATGTTTTTGCCTTTTATATAGAATAAAATCAATCTTACCTGCACGCTGCTCTTGCTGCTTCCTGTCATTCTCCGCATGGTAAGAACTCCCACCATCGCAGCAATGCCACCCGAACGTAACACGCACTTTGTCGAACCTTGTCGGGAATCCAATCCACAACATCCCTCATGAATATGCATGATAGATTTAATCAATGCATTGATTTTATCATATCAAATGTATCGAATTCTGTGCCCACATAGGCTCGGCGCACCCTCAAGACCAGTCACATGGAACGGTACCAGCAGAAAGTCAAGAGAGCCATCCAGAAAACTCTGACTGCCCCTCAAGTGCCAAAAATAGATGAGGTAAGAGAGTGATTCTAGAAATAGTTTCAATCGTTGTTATTGCATGTTGAGAGGCATTTTTTAATATTGAAAACAGTATTTTAAGAAGCCGTAAATAGTTTTTTTAAGCTTAACCTCTTAAGGCCCAAGCTGTTTGTTTACATGCTTTTTTTTATTTCTCTTTGCTATTTGAGCTTATTGGACCCTAATTAGAATAAAAAACTAAGAATCATCTTTTTATATGATGTACTATTTAGTCCATAAGTAACAAACGTGTACTTCATGTTTAGTGACATGCTAATTCTTATTTTTACACTTTTTTTCCCCAAATTCCATTGTATGTTATACTCCTCTGACACCACCAGATGACAGTATAAGTGTCCACATAAGGGCCATAAGACCCCAATTCAGTAGTATACACAATTTTGGAAATAAGAGCTAAAAGGTGCTGTCCACAAATGTGGCCACTAAGGCCTTTAGTTAAGCTAGGGAAATATTACATTTATAATTAAAACGGCTAGGCCCGGAACCAATTGACGGGCAATAAACGAGAGTTTATTGTATTAGTATTGGCCGTCAGAAGTAGATGTTGCTATTGGAACCTGAGGACCTGATTTACAAAGATCCAAATACCACGTGCTGAACAGCATGTACACTCTATAAAATAGTGTGTACTATTAGTAGGCGTGTTTGGTGCGATCTACTAACATTGCACGTGCTATTCATAACTGGTGCAGACCACCTTGTTTAAATGATGTTTTTGCGTGCACTACGCAGCTTTCACCATAGAGACACTCTCATTTACTGCACGTTCATGTTATCATGTGCCTACCTGTGGCGTTTTGCTATCAAACAAGCAACCGACATGCACCACTTTTTATGGGCATTTTAGAAGCAGTCCACTGCATTGTCAATGAAAACCCACTTTCTTGTGCGCTGCAGATGCGCTGAAAGAGGCTGCCCTTACTGTGCTGAAGACGCAAAATATGCATTCTTTAAGGAATTGTTTTCATAGGAGATATGTTGATATATATTCTTAATATAAGGATTTTAACTCCTTGATAACTTTTCATTAATGTGTAATTGTTTATTACATATGTATATATTTATGTTGAATGCAGGAAGTGAACGAAAGTAATAGTAATAATTCAATGTAAAAATGGTAGTATTGCATAAGCTCTGCTTCTTGCAACTCTCTTTTGGGCATGGCATGACACTGGAAATATGTGCTTTGTGTATTGTTGTATAATCTTGTTTCCCTCTTCTAAAGAAAAGATAAATACGTATATGCATGCAGGACGAACATGACTTCTGGAGCAAGTTGATCGACCGCTACTTGAAGCCCATCGTAGACGATAAAAAACATTTAGAGGAGGTCAAAAGAGAACTTAAGTCTCTGCGCAACAAGGTGAGCACTTTCTCTTGTTTATCAAACCACTTTGCTTTCAAAAAAGCATATCGACGTACAGTTTATTCGTGGATTCGGTCAAGCCAACGACCAAGAAACAGGAAACGATGTACAGACATTACAAAATGCTGGGGGACGGCGTGG
Source organism: Entelurus aequoreus (assembly GCF_033978785.1). Lineage (NCBI taxonomy): Eukaryota > Metazoa > Chordata > Actinopteri > Syngnathiformes > Syngnathidae > Entelurus > Entelurus aequoreus. Next base: position 37,137,036 of record NC_084732.1, on the reverse strand, counting down.
CGCGGTTGGGAGTGGCCGTGCCAACAACCTGAGGGTTCCTGGCTCGATCCCCAGCTTCTACCAACATAGTCACGTCCGTTGTGTCCTTGAGCAAGACACTTCACCCTTGCTCCTGATGGGTCGTGGTTAGGGCCTTGCATGGCAGCTCCCGCCATCAGTGTGTGAATGTGTGAATGTGGAAATAGTGTCAAAGCGCTTTGAGTAACTCAAAGGTAGAAAAGCGCTATACATGTATAACCCATTTTCATTTTCTTCCTCCAACATTCCACAGTCAGTATTCCTGTATTTTATCGTCAATGTGCTGTGGGTTGTGGCTACCTTCTTCCTGCAAGCCATCGGAACCGACCTCATCAGCATTAAGATTCCGAAATACTATCCCAATGGAACATTATCTGCAGAAGTCCTCAGGGTTGGCACACACACACACACACACCAGAGTGACATGTTTTAAAGATCAAATTCTGATGCAAAACTAATTTCCTTGTATGTCTCTTTTGCGTTGCCAGGTGGAGCCTCTCAGTTTGATGTTTCTGCTGTCTTTTGCAGTCCTTCTCCTCATCCAGTTCCTTGCCATGTTATATCACAGGTGCACACAACACACTTTGTTATCCTGTTGTATTATTTCCAGCTGGAAAAGGCGCCGCAGGTACTGATCTACTTTCAATCTTTATCTACAGGGTCTACACTCTGATCCACGTGGTGTCATACCGCAGCACGGAGAAAGACTACAAATTGAAAGACATTGTAAGTAAAAGAAAACACTAATGAGGGCGTACTCACTCACTCAGAGCTTCCATGACCTCGTCCCACCACTTATGTTTTGCTGAATCAACGCAATTTCCCTGCCCTTGTGGATTATTTCCAGTCATTATTTATTTCATGGTGTAGAGGAAGTTTCGAAAATTCTACTGTTTTTTTGGACATATGGAGTTTCGTAACTATTAAATAACATGTTACACGTTTCATTTTCACACAGGCAGCTTCACCTGGCTAACTATGATGCCAATTCATTACAGCCAATCACCTGGATCGATTAATTAGCTAGATCGATAATTACAGTGGCTCTATACAAGAAAAAATAAGAATGATTAATTTCAAACCTAAAAATTGGGACCCTAACATGCACAAATTATTTAAAAAGGCAATTTAGCGGAAAATGTCGTAAATAAATGTACAAACCCCGTTTCCATATATGAGTTGGGAAATTGTGTTAGATGTAAAAATAAACGGAATACAATGATTTGCAAATCCTTTTCAACCCATTTTCAATTGAATGCACTACAAAGACAAGATATTTGATGTTCAAACTCATAAACTTTATTTTTTTCTTGCAAATAATAATTAACTTAGAATTTCATGGCTGCAACACGTGCCAAAGTAGTTGGGAAAGGGCATGTTCACCACTAATGGCCTTTCCTTTAAACAACACTCAGTAAACGTTTGGGAACTGAGGAGACACATTTTTTAAGCTTCTCAGGTGGAATTCTTTCCCATTCTTGCTTGATGTACAGCTTAAGTTGTTCAAGTTGTGGTATTTTAGGCTTCATAATGCGCCACACATTTTCAATGGGAGACAGGTCTGGACTACAGGCAGGCCAGCTTTTACTATGAAGCCACGTTGATGTAACACGTGACTTGGCATTGTCTTGCTGAAATAAGCAGGGGCGTCCATGGTAACGTTGCTTGTATGTACCTTTCAGCATTAATGGCGCCTTCACAGATGTGTAAGTTACCCATGTCTTGGGCACTAATACACCCCCATACCATCACAGATACTGGCTTTTCAACTTTGCGCCTTTTCCTCTTTGGTCCGGAGGACACGACGTCCACAGTTTCCAAAAACAATTTGAAATGTGGACTCGTCAGACCACAGAACACTTTTCCACTTTGTATCAGTCCATCTTAGATGAGCTCAGGCCCAGCGAAGCCGACTGCGTTTCTGGGTGTTGTTGATAAACGGTTTTCACTTTGCATAGGAGAGTTTTAACTTGCACTTACAGATGTAGCGACCAACTGTAGTTACTGACAGTGGATTTCTGAAATGTTCCTGAGCCCATGTGGTGATATCCTTTACACACTGATGTCGCTTGTTGATGCAGTACAGCCTGAGGGATCGAAGGTCACGGGCTTAGCTGCTTACGTGCAGTGATTTCTCCAGATTCTCTGAACCCTTTGATGATATTACGGACCTTAGGTGGTGAAATCCCTAAATTCCTTGCAATAGCTGGTTGAGAAAGGTTTTTCTTAAACTGTTCAACAATTTGCTCACGCATTTGTTGACAAAGTGGTGACCCTCGCCCCATTCTTGTTTGTGAATGACTGAGCATTTCATGGAATCTACTTTTATACCCAATTATGGCACCCACCTGTTCCCAATTTGCCTGTTCACCTGTGTGATGTTCCAAATAAGTGTTTGATGAGCATTCCTCAACTTTATCAGTATTTATTGCCACCTTTCCCAACATCTTTGTCACGTGTTGCAGGCATCAAATTCTAAAGTTAATGATTATTTGCAAAAAAAAAAAAAAAGTTTATCAGTTTGAACATCAAATATGTTGTCTTTGTAGCATATTCAACTGAATATGGGTTGAAAATGATTTGCAAATCATTCCGTTTATATTTACATCTAACACAATTTCCCAACTCATATGGAAACGGGGTTTGTACATGCAAGACCACTTTTATTTGCTTTTTGGGACAGAACTCTTGATTTCACATATTTTATTAAATTTAGGTCTGGGCTCAGGTTAAATATATTGGTAACACTTTAGTATGGGGAACATATAAGTAACAAAGACTTAATTTAGAGTTATTTGGTTAGGGTTAGTTGTATAATATGGCCATGCAGAATAAAGCATTAATAAGTACTTAATGACTAATTAAGAGCCAATATGTTACTAATGTGCATGTTGATAAGCAAATAATTAATGGTGAATATGTTCCCCATACGAAAGTGTTACCAATATATTATATTGTAATATCTCTCCACTTTCTTCAGCATATAATGTGAAGTATTTGCTCTGCGCAGTGCATAACCATTCATGTGTTTCTTTGTTCCCAGGATGATGATGATAATGGCTTGATTCTGGAGAACCATACCACCAGTGGACTTTGCATCACAAGTGATGACTTATAGTTTTATCATAACATGATTGGAATTATTCTGCTTGTTTTACTTATCATACTGTGGTGTTATTGGGAGCCAAAGTCAAAGGTGTTGTAAAGCCCAGAGATATACTGAATGTTCATCTATGACGTAGAGATAACACACTCCCAACCAGTCAAATACTGAAATCCTGCCTGAAAGCAGAAAGATAAATCTGTAACTTCATGGTTGAGTTTGTATCAAGATGTTTATTTTTTGTGGCCCTTTATGCAGTTACTCACATAAATCCCATCAAAGCGCTCCTGAAAACTGGTTTAAAATGCAACATTTGCACAAACTGTAAGCCTATAATTATGTATGACTTTGTAAATTAAATGTAGTCTATAATTGTTTATCCGTTTTGATTAACCATGTTTTCTCAGTGTAATTGTGTAGTAAAATAAAAACACGTATTGTATTAAGTGCAAAATGAAGAAACCTCTATGTACTATATATGTACTTTGATGTCAGCTGGGATTAAGCCTTTATTCTTGTTCCTAATTCAATTGTATTTGACAAAAAGTATTACAAAATAACTATGTAAATGCAGTAACGTTAACTACATAAAGAAAGACACACAACCTTTGTTGACCAGTTTTTAATGGACACACTCCGTTCAAATGAAGGAAGGTAGTCAAACAAGCAGTAAAAAGAGGCAATTGCAAAGCAATCATCCAATATATTTTGGGGAGAATGTTCGGCTGAGGTAAGGCAGCAAAACAGACTCCAGCACAATAAAGGTTGACGACCATGATCACGCCCCTCTCCATAGAGACACACAAATGGTCACCTCCTACAGGAGAGTGTCTTGCTGCCCACGTTTCCCCAAATGCAAAGTAATAAAAACGTTACCCACAACTCAATGAGATCTACGACTTTCACTTTGGATTTCAGTACTGTACCGATTTGGAAAGTGAAAGCTCAGGTTGTCACGTTCAGAAGTCTGTCATTACAAAATGGCTGCTATTGGTCTTCTACTTACTGTGTAAAGGTTTCTCACAAAACAGCCTTTCAAAATCTTGCTCCTCTGATAATGCTGAATATAAGTTTTAAATACTATTCATGAACAGCTGACATTGTTTATTATGAAGAAGAATTCCTGCCTGCACACAGGCCTGACAGTCATCCTATCAGTCCACAGTTTGGCGTCTCATTAATTAAACGCATCGCTGAAAAAGCGTTTGTGTCCACTGCCACTATTGTTGCCGTAACCGCGGCCGCCACCGCCACCGCTGCCACCACCACCTCTGCGGAACCCGCGTCCACCACTTCCCCCAAAACTATGTCCCCTTCCGCCTCTGAATCCTCCTCGTCGATCGCCAAAGCTTCTGTCGCCATAATTGCCGTAGTGCTTCTCTTCCAGCTCGGGCAGCTCTGTGGCCACGGTCAGCTGCCAACGGCGACCATCACTCCAGGCATCCTGTTGACCAATCAAACGGTGAGAGGATGACAGTTTGAAGGACAGCAATGACTATAGCTGGAAACAAATTTACTAAGATCCAAATACCACGCGCTAAACAGCATGTGCAATCTATAACGTGTACTCTATGTGGGTGTGTTGCTTGTGATCTACTAACACTGCATCTACAATTGTAAAGTGGTGCAGACCGCCTTATTTAAATGAGGATTTTACATGTACCGTACTATACAGAGCATCACCACAGAGACACTCATTTACTGCACATCCATGTTGTCATGCTCCTACCTGCGACAATTTTGCTATGTTTTCAAACATGGAGGAGACATCCATCCATCTATCCATCCATCCATTTTCTACCGCTTGTCCCTTTTGGGGTCACGGGGGGTGCTGGAGCCTATCTCAGCTGCATTCGGGCGGAAGGCGGGTTACACCCTGGACAAGTCGCCACCTCATTGCAGGGCCAACACAGATAGACAGACAACATTCACACTCACATTCACACACTCGGGCCAATTTAGTGTTGCCAATCAGCCTATCCCCAGGTGCATGTCTTGGGAGGTGGGAGGAAGCCAGAGTACCCGGAGGGAACCCACGCAGTCACAGGGAGAACATGCAACAAGCAGCAAATACTGCTGAAGACCCCTTCCCCTTCTTAAAGCGCTCAGAGGCAGCTTTGTTTTTGTGACAGTGAAAAACAAACAGGAAAACCGTTATCAGGGCCAATCATGCAAACTGGACTGATACGTCCTACCCCGCCCCACAAATAGATGGCGGTCTTGTGGGAAACACTGACATGACAGGGCAGCCTTTAAAGTCCCACAAATAGATGTTCTTACCTGAATCTCTTTGACTTTGTTGGCTGGCACGTCAAAACAAACTCCCTATTGGAAACACAGTCAGGTTAAAATGAGGACTTTTTATGTAAAAAATAACAGTTATTATAAGTCAGATATAGAGGGGTAGAACGATATGAATATGTCATATCACCGTTATGACAGTATTGTCAAAAATATATACTATTTTATATTTCTAATGCTTTAATTTTCTGTTTAAAATTAAAAATTAAAATAGACCTGCAATATACTTTCTTGGCAGAAGAAACATAAAACTTCTGGCTTTTTCAATCAATCAAGTTTACTTATATAGCCCTTAATCACAGATGTCTCAAAGGGCTGTACAAGCCACAACGACATCCTCGGCTCAGATCCCAGATCTTAAGTCATTATTTTTAGTTCAGAGTTTAAATATGTTTATCTTCTTTTGTTTTGATTTGTAAAGGTTTTAGTGGGTTTTTTTAGATGACCTGAAAGATAGGTGTTCACTTCCTGTTCTTTGTGTTATATTTCTATGAGAATAGATTGATTACTGTGTGCTAAGAGAGCCCACACTGTTGCTTTAGTGTGCACAACTGAACACCTTAGTTGCTCAGAGTAATGTGTTTGTACAAGTAATATCTGCTAATATATGATAATGTCTGCTTGTCACCTTATTGTGATGTCAAAACAGGTTTTATATCAGTTTGTTGGTAAACAATGATAAACAAAATGAAGGGGGAATTTTTTTCAATATCGTGAGGCGATTATATTCTGCATTTACCAGTATATGATTATATTATATCGCAGTGACATGCAGCCATCTGAGGGTAGTTGTAACTATTATTATAATTAGTATTCTTGGTCATTTTAAAACTGCTACAATACAAATACATCAGCCTGATCACAAAATAAGGTTAAAGGTTGCTGTGCTAAAAGCTGCTACACGGTTTGCAAACCCTTTATATACTGGCCAAACATACCATTTTCCCTTTCAGGAAGTTCATTCTATGAATGTGGTTTTCAATCTCCTCTCCAAGTTGTTCTTTGATGCTTCGCCAAACATAACCCATGTTATCCAATTCCTGAGAACATGTCAACTTCAGAGTGCTGAAACCCTGGAAAAACAAACGGCGGCAACATATCAAAAAGTGAAATAAATTTCAATGATAATAAACAATGAACTTCTGAGAGCTGCAGTAGATATGAAAGCAAAATTATTGCCAAGCTCTGGTAAACAAGGTGGCAGAAACGAGCAATACTTGATTGAAAAGCAACAGATTAACTTACAGCATCAGAATTGAGAAGTGACCTCTGCTCTAGACTGGTAGCTCCAGAAATGTGTGCCAATGCAGCGGCCAGCGCGTTTGCAGCTCCTCTTGCCTCTATGAGCTTCTCTGCAGCCTCTCTGAAGTACTCAACAGCAGCAGCTGGAACAGAGTCCAGATACCTGGATGAAAAAGAAAAATCTGACAATTCCACACCAACCAGCATCGGATTCCAAACAACTTTTGTGGTATAATAGTAGGGCTGGGCGATAAAACGGTACCAATATATCGCAATGGACATGTAATCAATATCAATAAAAAATGCGTTCCGAAACATTATTTTTTCTTCATCGTAAGAAACAGGAAGTTGCGAAGCAAGGTTGGTTGCATGAACAAAGGCACAGGCTAATGATCAGTGGGTGTGACACACAAACAGCCAATAAGGTAACAGTATGAACTATCAAGTTTGGTTGTGCCATCTTGTCGTCTGCAGTTGAGTCTTTGGATGGAGTGAGAAGACAAAGTAAAAAGTAATGCTGCAGACCGCAAATAAATTGTCGATAAAACAGCAAAAGTCACCTCGCCTATGGCAGTTTATAGTTTTTATTTTATTTTATTAACAGACTGTTGTCAGATCAAGGTGTTCGTAATCAGTAAGACCACACTACCTTAGCTGCTCACCATATTTCAAACATTTGCCTAGAACAAAAAGCCGCTGCTTCATGTAAAAGCAACTAGGGATTTTAAATTATTTTTCTTTCATTGTATCTTCCGACCAGTAAGCATGCAGAAAATTAGTGTGAGAAAATTCACATTGTATATAAACGGACAGTAGACAATTACATACTGAGAAAGCTATTGGGTTTTTTTTCAAGGAAACAGTCAAAATTGACAGAACACCAGCACTAAACATGCAGAAAATAGTACTTCTTAGGTTTCTCTAAGTTTACATGTTCATACTTTGTACTATTATTACACTTCAAGCATTTCATCCCATTCCTTACTTTCAACTTCATTTTAAAGACACTATATTATGTGTTCAATGTGATATTAGAATTGTGTTTACATTGAATGGTTTTGTTGCCATTTCCTTTCCACCTTGACAGCTGAGGGGATTATAATTACAAAAAAGTTAAATTTTAAATAAAGTTCAAGTTAAAAGTTAAAGTACCACTGATAGTCACACAGACACTATGTGTGGTGAAATTACCCTTTGCAGTTGACCCATTCTCTTGTTCCACCCCCTCGGAGGTGAGGGGAGCAGTGACCAGCAGTGATGGCCGCGCTCAGGAATCATTTTGGTGATTTAACCCCCAATTCCAAACCTTGATGCTCAGTGCCAAGCAGGGAGGTAATGGGTCCCATTTTTATAGTCTTTGGTATGACTCGGCCGGGGTTTGACCTCATGACCTACCGATCTCAGGGCGGACACTAACCACAAGGCCACTGAGCATGCTAAAAATGTTTACATTTAATATATTTTTCTACTGGTCCTTATTTTTGATAGGTCATACAAAATATGAATAATCATCAATATCAGGAATATAAAACTTATATCGTGATACACTTTTCAGCCATATGACCCAGCCCTATATTAGTAGTGGGAGTTTATGCCCCATAATTGTAGCATGCTCAGTAACATTGTGCCTCAAACACACCTTAGAGCATCCTTGCTTGATGACTTGATGATGTCATTGGCTGTGGGAACGCCGACTCGTCTGAATGAGAGGCCCTGCATCAATACAAAAGACATTTAATATTTCCTTGACAAAATCAGCTCCTGCAAAAAGTTGTTATAATATTTTGGCTTAAGGTTGATTGAGACTTTTATTAGTAGGTTGCACAGTGAAGTACATATTCCGTACAATTGACCAATAAATGGTAACACCCGAATAAGTTTTTCAACTTGTTTAAGTCGGGGTCCACTTAAATTGATTCATGATACAGATATATACTATCATATATAATATCATCATAATACAGTCATCACACAAGATAATCACATTGAATTATTTACATTATTTACAATCAGGGGTGTGGAGGAGGATATGGACATCAAGTAGTGGACAGAGAGAGAGAGAGAGAGAGAGAGAGAGAGAGAGAGAGAGACAGAGAGAGAGAGAGAGAGAGAGAGAGAGAGAGAGAGAGAGAGAGAGAGACAGAGAGAGAGAGAGAGATCGATCAGAAGGCATAAGAAAAAGTATCTGCATTTGATTGTTTACATTTGATTATTAGCAATCTGGGGAGGGTGTTAGTTTAGGGTTGTAGCTGCCTGGAGGTGAACTTTTATTGCGGTTTTGAAGGAGGATAGAGATGCCCTTTCTTTTATACCTGTTGGGAGCGCATTCCACATTGATGTGGCATAGAAATAGAATGAGTTAAGACCTTTGTTAGTTCGGAATCTGGGTTTAACGTGGTTAGTGGAGCACCCCCTGGTGTTGTGGTTATGGCGGTCATTTACGTTAAGGAAGTAGTTTGACATGTACTTCGGTATCAGGGAGGTGTAGCGGATTTTATAGACTAGGCTCAGTGCAAGTTGTTTAACTCTGTCCTCCACCTTGAGCCAGCCCACTTTAGAGAAGTGGGTAGGAGTGAGGTGGGATCTGGGGTGGAGGTCTAGAAGTAACCTGACTAGCTTGTTCTGAGATGTTTGGAGTTTAGATTTGAGGGTTTTGGAGGTGCTAGGGTACCAGGAGGTGCATGCGTAATCGAAAAAGGGTTGAACGAGAGTTCCCGCCAGAATCCTCAAGGTGCTTTTGTTGACCAGAGAGGAAATTCTGTAGAGAAATCTCGTTCGTTGGTTGACCTTTTTGATTACCTTGGTTGCCATTTTATCACAGGAAAGATTAGCCTCTAGAATGGAACCTAGGTAGGTGACCTCATCTTTCCTGGTGATGACACTGTCACCTACTTTTATGGTGAAGTCATTGACTTTCTTAAGTTTGATGTGGGACCCAAACAGGATGGATTCTGTTTTACCCAAGTGTATGCATAGCTTGTTGTCAGCGAGCCAGGTGCAAGTTCTACAGAGCTCAGCACTGAGGATTTTCTCCACCTGTGACTTGTCCTTGCCGGACACCAGCAAGGCAGAGTCATCCACAAACAAAAACAATTCACAGTCGCATGCAGATGACATGTCGTTTATGTATATTAGGAACAGTAAAGGTCCCAATATACTGCCTTGGGGGACTCCACCAGTAGAGTGGAAAAATAAGTTGACTTAATATGCTTAATTGTGTTCATTGTATCTATTAAACCATATCCAATTGTATTCACAATCTGCAAAGTATGTGTTAATACCGTCCGAACCTCAAAAAAAGCCACAAAATCAGTCAGCTATTTTCAATACTCCGCTTCGAATACCTTCGGCTATTTCCGGAGCTTGACGTCACCGTAGTAACGCTTCTGCACTATGACCATGTTATCAGATCAGTCATACTGGAAATACGCCACAATTAGAAAGACATGGAGCAAGAGATGTGTTGTCTATAATTTATAAGCCTTATGTACATAAAATAATTTTAAAAAAAATAAGTAAATAAAATAAAATCAAAATCTCTGTGAGATTGATACTATTGTGATCATATCTATTTACTCGCAAACTTTGTAAATATCTCGGTGTCATACATCAGATATACCTGTATATGATAATAGCTTCAATATAGCAGCAACTTGTTTTTCCACTCTACTGGTACTTTAAAAAGAGGACACTTACAGCTTTGTTTTCTACGTAGCGCAGCAGGTTCTCTTCTCTCTTCTGGTACATACAAATGCAAACTCCGGTCCTTCCAGCTCTGCCAGTTCGACCTGAGCGATGAATGTATGACTCCACATCCTGACGAGTGCAGATGACACACAATCTCAATTATGACAATATAACTTGACAGTAATGCTTAAAAAACACATGCAGTACAAAATACCTTAGGTGGAGAACACTGGACCACCAAGTCAACTTCAGGGATATCTAACCCACGGGCTGCCACGTTTGTGGCCACCAAAACCTCAAACAATCCGTTCCTGAAGCCTTTCAATGTTGTCTCTCTCTGTTTTTGAGGGATGTCTCCATGGAGGGACTGGGCACTCTGGAAAGATGTCAGAAGTGTGACACCAAAGCAAATGATGTGACACATGCCGACACGACTGCTTCTCCAAGAAGTCAACGGCTCCTAAAACTCTAAATGAGTTCTGTTGTGCAAAAATGGCTTACCTGCTTGATGGATGCACTCAATGAAAGTTCATTGGCCTCTTTCTTGGTCTCACAGAAGACGATAGTTTTGCCGTGGCTGCCGCTGTACACCTGTATCACATCTCCAATCACCGCTGCACGCTGTGACCAGTGGCACGCTATGGCCAGATGCTATAAAATGTGAAAAAGAAGAGACCGTTACTGTTGTCATAGAGATAACTCAAAATGGATAAATAATTGATTATCATTATTATAATAATAATAACAACAACAACAACAACAACCACAATAATAATAATAATAATAATAATAAGGATGGGAGAATCTCTCCATGAATGTTCTAAAGTCTTGTTTCAATGTACTGGTCCAAGGGCCCGCAGGCCCAAATTTTATCGCCTTCTACTAGGAATGTAACGACATCAAAATTTCATATCACGGTTATCATTATTATTGTGCAGTTGTTAAATGTCAATCAATCAATGTTTATTTATATAGCCCTAAATCACAAGTAAATGTGCTCAAAAGTTACTTATACTCAGTGAAATATTTTGACCAGGATACTTATAATAAAATAACAAAAATAAATAGACACACTGTTAGAAAACCCACTTTTTTTCTTATGCCTCACTGATTGAGTTTATTCTTAGTATTTTATCTGTTTTAATAGCTAAGCTTTTATTGTTTTAAATTTTGGTGTGTAACGCAGCACTTTAAGATTTATTTACCGGCAACGGAAAAGCGCGTAGCAAAATCTATCATTATTATTGATCATTTTTGGCAGGCATTGTGGCCTCCTCCTCTGTTCAACGGTCCATGAACACAGCGTTAAAACACCCCTGTCTCATAATCCTTTCAGTATAGAACAATCACTCTGTGCTAAGAGATCACAGCTTGTAGGTTCAATGTACATAATTCAATATCTTAGTTGCTCAGACAGATATACTGTAAGTCTACATCGGGGTATGTTTTCTAATGGGAAAATAAGTTAATGTCTCTTGTTTTCATTTTAGCATTTAAGCTAGCAAGCTGGCGCCAGTAAATTCATGAGTTTATCAAAGAGCAGATATCAATCACGATTGTTGCCGCAATTATCAGTATTACCGGTACTATTAACCCTCTTTAAAACTTCATAGTTTTGTGTAATTGCGGCCTGTGCACACTGTGTAAATACGGTAATCATTTCTGACAATCTCTGGTGAACTCAACAGTTTAAATGTATACAATTTTGACATTTAATTTTACATAAGGCCCACTATAACTCAGAGCAGCTGTAGTTGCTGGTAGAAGTAGTAACCAACTTTATCATGTGGTTAAAACGTGATTCTTAAAAGGGGAACGGCACTTTTTCTTGGAATTTTGCCTATTGTTCACAATCATTATGAAAGACAAGAACACACTTCTGTTTTTGGTGGGAATTTTAAAGATGATAAACGCTTAGAAGATGCAGCTAATGGGAGTCACCATTGTAGCCGTCAAAGCCCTCTCAAACAACTTCAAAACCCTCAATCAATGTTTTGTATTCACACTACAAGTCAATAAATAATGTAGTAACAGACACGTTCATAACAATATGTAATATGTGCAAGATTTACCATATTTTGGTCATTTTAATTATTGCCGTAACTAATTCTTTGGCGCATTTATTTCCGTTTCCAACTGTATCAGTGTTCAAATAACATAAATACTAGCTATAATGTTTTGTCATCTCATCAAATTGAATGCAGGCTGTGAAGATTGTCTATTCGATGTAAGAGGTATCACTCCTGTTTTTTTTTGTTGGCCAAACTGTTGGTGTTGTTAGAGAAGAACAACGCTTGTTTATTAGACTTAATTTTCATTAGCCAAACGGTTTTGTTTTATTTTGTTATCAAAAAGTAAACAGAAAGTAGTTTTACATTACTTGGTTTGTTTTCATTTCATAAAGTTATTTTATAAACCATTCATGTGACATAGCATGTTGTTAATATTCATGGTGTAGTTATTTCTGCTCAAACTCTTAATGGATCTGTTCCAATACGGCATGTACACGTACATATGAATGTACATAACTTAAAATACTTCTACCAAAATGTAAAAATACAGATAAAGGCATCATGTACTGAGAAAAAGCTGACATCATATTAATGAACAAAAAAACTAAAATTTGTCTTCAAATATATGGATAACGTGTATCTATAGCCTTTTTATTCGACATTACAAATTACATGATGGTGTCGCGTTCACACCCCAACACTGTTTTACCTAACATAATGAATAATCATGATTTCAATATTGATAAAAAATAATCTTAATTATTATTTTGGCCATAATTGGCCACCTTTGTGTAAGACTAGATTTCATACACAAACACTATTTTTGTCTAAATGGACAAGTGCAGTTATGTCTTATGGCCATCAGGTGCCACCTTGCAAAATTATTTCATTTGTTTTTATTATCTCTTATGTCCATAACGTGCTATGTTGCATAATGTTCACATATATTTATTATTTTCGTACCGTGACATCCCTAGTAGAAGACCCCTGTACTGTTCTGTGTAGATTTAGCCTAAAGTTCCATAGCTGGCATTTTATTTTTTTACTAAACCAGTGTTTCCAAACTTCATTTAACCAAGGCACATCAAAAAATATCAGCAAGTATATTCCTGTTGTATAAAAGTCAACCGGTGCTTACACAGATTAACTATATACTGCCATCTAGTGGAGAAACATTTAATTGTTCTGCCGGTCACTACATGATAGGGCGGCGAATCTTTGGGTGTCCCACGATTCGATTCAATATCGATTCTTGGGGTCACAATTCAATTATAAATCGATTTTTTCGATTCAACGCGATTGTCAATTCAAAAACGATATTTTTCCGATTCAAAACAATTCTCTATTCATTCAATACATAGGATTTCAGCAGGATCTACCCCAGTCTGCTGACATGCAAGCACAGTAGTAGATTTTTGTAAAAAGCTTTTATAATTGTAAAGGACAATTAACTGATTGCAATAATGTAAATTTGTTTTAACTATTAAATGAACCAAAAATATGACTTATTTTATCTTTGTGAAAATATTGGAGACAGTGTGTTGTCAAGCTTATGAGATGGGATGCAAGTGTAAGCCACTGTGACACTATTGTTCTTTTTATAAATGTCTAATGATAATGTCAATGAGGGATTTTTAATCACTGCTATGTTGAAATTGTTACTAATATTGATACTGTGTTGATAATATTCATTTTTGTTTCACTACTTTTGGATTGTTCTGTGTCGTGTTTGTGTCTCCTCTCAATTGCTCTGTTTATTGCTGTTCTGAGTGTTGCTGGGTCGGGTTTGGTTTTGGAATTGGATTGCATTGTTATGGTATTGCTTTGTATTATTTTGTTGGATTGATTAAAAAGAAAAATTATATATATATATATATATATATATATATATATATATATATATATATATATATATATATATATATATATATATATATATATATATATATATATATATATATATATATATATATATATATATAAATATCGATTTTTGAAAAATGAGAATCGATACTGAATCGTACAACGTGAGAATCGCGATTTGATTTCGAATGGATTTTTTCCCACACCCCTACTATATGCCACTGGCATGGATAGGTGTACAAAGACACATTTGCAGTAATTAAAGATTTTTCAGACCAAATCCATACATTTGGATGATACACCACATGGTGTCATTTCTGGCCCTCAGACAGTTTTTTTGTTGGCCCTCCACATGTTCTCAAAATTACATGAATTCATTAATAATGATGTATATTAAATATAACAACTATTTGTGTTGACACCTATTTTGGCCCATTTTGAATATGCAGCCCTTGGTGGACAAAGTTTAGACACCCCTGTGTTGAACACAAACAATGGTGCCTGTGCTGGTTGCAGCTAAGTAGTGCACTGAATGTTTTCCTCAAAAGCTTCATCAACAACCCTTTGACATGCTAAGAGGAAGGAAGACAGCTCCAGTGTGGACTCAGAAGACGCAACTGGGCTCTGGGTACGTGCAGGCTTCCTGCGGAAGACGTCGGTGGCGAGGGAGAGGCCTGGCTAGCAGCTAGCAGCAGCTAGCAGAAACAAGACCACCTTGCGACGACGGGACCGGTAGGTGACGGCGGCGGCGAGTGACGGCAGCGGGGCGGCGAGGTAGAGGCCCAGCTAGCAGCCAGCAGCAGTGGGACCACCACCCCACCACCTCACGGCGGCGAGATCGACAGCTTTCTTGCGGCGGCGTGTGATAGCAGCAGAGCGGCGAGGGAGAGGCCCGGCTAGCAGAAGCGGGACCACCTCGCGACGACGGGACCGGCAGGTGACGGCGGCGGCGAGTGACGGCAGCGGGGCGGCAAGGGAGAGGCCCGGCTAGCAGCCAGCAGCAGTGGGACCACCACCTCACGGCGGCGAGAGCGACAGCTTTCGCGCGGCGGCGTGTGACAGCAGCAGAGCGGCAAGGGAGAGGCCCGGCTAGCGGCTAGCAGCAGCTAGCAGAAGCGGGACCACCTCGCGACGACGGGACCGGGGACAGCCTTGGCTGAAGGCGGTAAACACCCGCGACAGCCAAAATCAACATGGGGCCAATGAAGGTGCTCTCTCCTGATGAAGGTGAGGAGATAAGGCGATCACTTGAATTTTTAACAGCAGAGGTATCAGCCATTAAGCAGTACCAACAGACAATTATGCAGCTGGTGGAGGAGGTAAAAATTCTACGAGTCGAGAATGATGCAAAAACTTTACAAATAGAACAGTTAACAGACCGAGTGGATGAACTGGAACAATACACAAGAATAAATGACGTTATTTTGAACGGGCTTAATATTAAGCCCCGTTCATATGCTCGGGCGGTGACCGCCAATGGTGGAGAAGAGCCCGGGAATTTGGACATCTCCACAGAGAGGCAAGTGGCAACATTCATGGAGTCAAAAGGCATATTCATGGACATGGCAAATGTGGAAGCTTGCCACCCACTCCATAAGAAGAAAGATAATTCGGCACCAGTAATAATAATGAGATTTGTCAATAGGAAACATAAAACCGCATTACTAAAACAAGGGAGGAAGCTGAAAGGAACAGACGTGTACATAAATGAACATTTAACAAAGAAAAACGCAGACATAGCCAGAAAAGCACGTAGCTTAAGAAAACAAGGAAAAATACAACAAACATGGACAGCAAACTGTAAAATATTTATTAAACTAAATGGAACACCAGAGGAAGCAAGAGTAATAGTCATAAGGAAAATAGCAGAGCTGGATAAATATCAATAACGATACAAAAATTAAACACAACCATGACACAAACAAACAATAATCAATCAAACAGAGAATTTATAACCTTTTCCAGCACCGACTATAACAGGACGGAATTGGACAGTGCTATAGATCCAGACATACATTTTTTTTCTCACATGGACAATAATTGTTTATATTATACAGAAGTACAGTACAACACCAACATTAATTCCAATAACAAACTGTCAATTATTCATATTAACTGCAGAAGCTTGTATGCCAATTTTAACAATATGAAATTATTTTTGGAACACTTTAAAGAACCTTTCAAAATTATCGCTGTATCAGAGACATGGATGGATCCAAAAAAAGGAATGGACTTTGGACTAGAAGGATATTAACTCAATTATATTAATAGAGTAAATAAGAATGGAGGCGGAGTTGCTGTATATGTGATGAAGGACTTCCATTACAAGGTGGTAAAAGACATGTCACTGGCTATTGACAATGTTTTAGAGTGTATAACCATTGAGATATGTCATGAAAGAAATAGAAATGTATTGATCAGTTGTATATATAGGGCACCCAACTCAAGTATTGAAGGATTTGAAGACTGGATTAAGGGAACTTTCAATGGAATCAGTCAAAAAGTACTCTTTTTATGTGGAGACTTCAACATTGATCTCTTGAACCCCAACAAGCAAAAGTCCATTAATGATTTCACAGATACAATGTATAGTATGAGTTTGTATCCTCAAATCACAAGGCCAACCAGAATTGCAAGTCACAGTGCTACACTTATTGACAATATATTCACTAATGTCTTTGATGATAATATAACAAGTGGACTGTTAACAACCGACATCAGCGACCATCTGCCAGTCTTTACTATTTATGATGGGAACTACAGGAAGAAGAACATTGACAAAAAGACATTTCAAAGACTATGTACAGAGGAAGGAATGATTTTCTTCAAGAAGGATCTGAGGAAACAAATTTGGGACAATGTATATAATGAAGATGATGTAGATGATGCATATGGGAATTTTGTCAACACCTTTCTAACACTCTATGATAAACATTGCCCATGGAAAGAACGTAGTAAGAAGCAAAAGAAAAACAACCAACCGTGGATGACAAAAGGACTGAAAAATGCTTGTCACAAAAAAAACACATTGTATCGAATATTTATAACACAAAGATCTATAGAGGCAGAAAATAAGTATAAGAAATATAAAAACAAGCTAATTGGTATACTACGAACATGTAAGAAGGAATACTACAGTCAATTATTAAACAAGAACAAAAACAACATGAGAGCAACATGGGGCATTCTAAATAGCATCATTAAAAATGGTGCTAAGAAAGATTACCCCCAGTACTTTCTAAATGGACATACAAAAAATGACAATATGAACCAAATAGCTGAACGTTTCAATGATTATTTTGTTAATATCGGAACAAATCTGGATCAAACAATTCCAAATGCAGATGATGGGTCAGTTGAGGACTTGAGTGAGCTCATAGACAGAAATCCCAATTCCATGTTTCTTAAAAGTGTAACAAAAGAAGAAATAATCAAAATTGTAAAAAATTGTAAATACAAGACTTCAACTGACTGTCATGGAATAGATATGGTAACGATAAAAAAGGTTATAGAAGACATTTCAGAACCTCTGACATATATCACCAATTTATCATTTTTAACCGGAAAATTCCCAGACAAAATGAAAATTGCAAAAGTCGTACCAATCTATAAGAATGGAGACGTACACCAGTTTACTAACTACAGACCAGTTTCATTACTTCCACAATTCTCCAAAATCATGGAAAAATTATTCAATAGTCGATTAGATTTATTTATTAACAAAAGTGGGACACTCGTGGAGAACCAATATGGATTTCGAGCAAATATCTCAACATCAATACCATTAATTAAAATAACAGAGGAAATTACCAATGCAATAGATGGTAAAGAATGTGCGGCAGCAGTATTCATGGACTTAACAAAAGCATTTGATACAATTAATCATGATATTTTAATACAAAAATTAGAACGATATGGCATCAGAGGTTTGGTATTGAACTGGGTAAGAAGCTATTTAACCAACAGGAAGCAATATGTGAAGATGGGTGAAAATATGTCAACACGGCTAGATATATCCTGTGGTGTGCCGCAGGGATCAATACTGGGACCAAAATTGTTTAATCTTTATATAAACGACATTTGTAAAGTTACAAAGGACTTAAAGTTAGTTTTATTTGCAGATGATACAACTGCTTTCTGTTCAGGAGAGAACACACAGAAGATAATACAAATAATAACAGAAGAAATGAACAAATTAAAAAGATGGTTTGACAAAAACAGACTATCTTTGAATCTCAGTAAAACTAAAATAATGCTATTTGGTAATAGTAGGAAAGAGCATCATACGCAAATACAAATAGACGGAGTAGACATCGAAAGGGTAAAAGAAACCAGATTTTTGGGAGTATTAATAGATGATAAAATGAACTGGAAATCTCATATACAAAACATACAACATAAGGTAGCAAAAAACATTTCATTAATGAATAAAACAAAACACGTCCTGGGCCAAAAATCACTGCATATTCTCTACTGCTCACTAGTGTTACCATATCTGACTTATTGTGCAGAAATATGGGGAAATAACTACAAATGTGCGCTACATTCGTTAACCATGTTACAAAAAAGATCAGTTAGAATAATACATAATGTTGGATATAGAGAACATACAAACCCTTTATTTATTAAGTCAAAAATATTAAAGTTTGGTGATTTGGTAAAATTGCAAACAGCTAAAATGATGTACAAAGCAATCTATAACCTGCTACCAAAGAATGTACAACATTTCTTCTCAACTAAAAAGGAGAAATATAACCTTAGAGGAAAAAATAATTTAAAACATTTATATGCACGTTTAACACTTAAAACTTTTAGCATAACAGTATGTGGAATTAAATTATGGAATGGATTAAGTAAAGAAGTTAAAAATTGTACTGACATGATCCAGTTTAAGAGGTTGTTTAAATTAATAGTGCTTACAAAGTACAAAGAAGAAGAATTATGAGAAAAACTTCCAACCTTATTGAAAATATTCTTCATCTCAGTATGTTAATAATGACTGAATTAATTAATTACATATTACAAACTTTTGTATATACTAATTCATAGATGTTATTTTATTATATAAAAAGGTCAGTAATTGATTTCATATAATTGTAAATGCTTTGAAGTGGGAAAGGGGTAGGATTAAATAAGCTTTGCCTCTTCCTACTCCTTTTCGGGCATGATGTAAATGAAATGATATGAAATTGTGTGATGTATTATGATGTAAATGTGTTCATGTTGGAAATAAACTAAAAGAAAGAAAGAAAAGAAAAAGAAACAACCAACACCAAGTGACAAAATGTGAAATTGTTCAGCATTAACTATGCCCATTCTCAGCTCCAATTCAAGCGCACACTTACTTCCACAGTTGTTGCAGCTCTCTGTGATTTCTTACCAATCAGGTCGACACGTTTGCACTCTGGTCTCATGTATTTCTTGGCCACATCATAGACCCACGGGGGGCATGTGGCCGAAAAGAGCAAAGTCTGGGGGTTGGAGTCGCCATCTGGAGGGGAACATGGCCATAAGCACACAAAGGCACGGTTGTCATTGAGAAGGAGGAATTAAATCAATCGTTTTGATGGGACAAACAATGTACCTCTTAAGGTACAATTCTAAATTTGAGAAATTAATAAATTGGTCACACATTAACAGGAAGATTAATTCATAATAAAAATAATAAAAAATTCAAACCACTTTCCCCCCCGCCACAGTCAACATTTGTGATACCTTTTTTGTAGGAGGCGGATAGAATTTCTTCCACTTGCTCAGCAAATCCCATGTCCAGCATTTGGTCTACTTCATCCAGAACCACGTGCTTCAGTTTAGTCAGGTCCAGTTTATAATTCTGTATGAGGTCTCTGATCCGACCAGGTGTTCCAACCAAAATATCGATCCCACTCCGGATAGCATCGACTGCAGACATAGTAGAAGCATTCATATTTTAATAAATTATACTTTTAAGTTTACATGTAAATGACTTAAACTACTATTTTAAAATTGTGGTAGAGTCAGGTAAGGCCAATACAGACTTTTTGTTTTTGTTTTGTTAACATTGTGAGAATAATTATATTCTTTATTTTCTCAGTGAATAATACATGAATCTCAACTATTAAGAACCTATGTAGGTGTATAATTTGGTGCTAATAAAAACTAAAGTGGGGTACACACAAGAACGATCTGGCTGTTTTTGTCATTACTTTCCCCCTTCAGACCACAGACAGCCCGAATATCTTATGTCATGTAAGACTGAGGTGTGTTACGAGTGTCCCGATAATTGGCTTCAAAACTGAAAAGGGCCGACAATCGTACAGTCGTGGTCAAAAGTTTACATAAACTTGTAAAGAACATAATGTCATTGCTGTCTTGAGTTTCCAATAATTTCTACAACTCTTATTTTTTGGTGATAGAGTGATTGGAGCACATAGTTGTTTGTCACAAAAAACATTAATAAAGTTTGGTTCTTTTATGAATTTATTAGGGGTCTACTGAAAATGTGACCAAATCTGCTGGGTCAAAAGTATACATACAGCAATGTTAATATTTGGTTACATGTCCCTTGACAAGTTTCACTGCAATAAGGTGCTTTCGGTAGCCATGCACAAGCTTCTTGTTGAATTTTTGACCACTCCAATTGACAAAATTGGTGCAGTTCAGCTAAATGTGTTGGTTTTCTGACATGGACTTGTTTCTTCAGCATTGTCCACACGTTTAAGTCAGGACTTTGGGAAGGCCATTCTAAAACTTTAATTCTAGCCTGATTTAGCCATTCCTTTACCACTTTTGATGTGTGTTTGGGGTCATTGTCCTGTTGGAACACCCAACTGCGCCCAAGACCCAAAATCCTGATGATTTTAGGTTGTCCTGAAGAAATTGAAGGTAATCCTCCTTTTTCATTGTTCCATTTACTCTCTGTAAAGCACCAGTTCCATTGGCAGCAAAACAAGGCACAGAGCATAATACTACCACCACCATGCTTGATGGTAGGCATGGTGTTCCTGGGATTAAAGGCCTCACCTTTTCTCCCCAAAACATATTGCTGGGTAGTGTGGCCAAAAAGCTAAATTTTTGTTTCATCTGACGAAAGAACTTTCCTCCAGAAGGTCTTATCTTTGTCCATGTGATGTCAGATGAAACTAAAATGTAGCTTTCTGTGTCGCGAACGACACGAAAAAGACGCTTAGTCACTTCCCCGCCCCTCCTTCTTCGAGATGATTATGAGTCACTCTTCATGTAAATGGGAATATATGAACATCCTAGCACTTGGCATCCTAATGGCAGCAGACCTTGTACAGTAAGTGATGTTTTAATATGTTTGTTGGCACCCATGAAGTCTGCAGTGAGTAAGAAAAAAATAAAAGAACATTGTGATGCAATTTTGAAATTCAAAATATTTAAATTTTAAGTGTTAGTAGGAGTGTGCCCGTTACTACATTACATACATACTTACAGCATGTACTGTATATAAAACTTTAACTGAGGCGTTTGGATGTTTTTTAAGGGCTTTATAGGCAGAATAGACCAGCTTCCATAGGCTCCATTGTACGCGGACTTTTGATCACTTTTTTTTTTTTTTTAAATACATCCGTCATCATGTCTTTCAAAATGATTGTGATCGATAGGCAAACTTCCAAGAAAAAGTGGTGTTCCCCTTTAATTTAAACAAAAACACTAAAATGGTACGCAGATATTTGTGAGAAATAACACCACTGACAAAGAGACGCACAGTCACATAAACTGTGAGGTAATGGAGTAATTTGGCTGACTTATAAAAGAGCAAGTACAAAATAGTATCGATTCCACCACAATAGTATCAATCTGATACAAATAAGGAATACATGACCCAGAGAGAGACAAGCGATAAAAAAAGGGGTGAATGGAAGGACTGGAGTCTGGCTCCCTGGTGGGACAGAATCTTCATGTGTGTGCTGTGCTGACATTGTAGCACACAACACACAAAGATCAAAACTGCTCAATGCCTGTTTTTTATCTTTATGTGTGGGGTCTGTAACAAATAAAAAAATATCTTAAGATTGTGAAAACCTTTTGGTGTATCTGCCTTGACCGATTTCTGTGCTTAACTGAGGGCCATTGCTGTCAATTGAATATAATTAAACCCTAGGTAGACTTATGATATACTTAGATATATGCAGACAACCTACTCTGTGAGTTGTATGGGCTGCCTCCATAGAAACAACAGATGTATAGTTTCTTGTTGATGTCTTTAAAGTCCTTAGCGACCTGAATGGCCAACTCTCTGGTGGGAGCCAAGACTAACACCTGCAGACAAAGAATAGTCAATAGCGGAAACAGGTTACAGTTTAAGACAGTTATATAAAAATGATGTGTTTAATGACTGTGCAGACCTTGGGAGGACGGCCTCTTGCCCGCGCCACTGAATCCATCTGGAGCTTCTCCACCAGTGGGATGGCAAAGGAGAAAGTCTTTCCTGTTCCTGTACGGGCTTGAGCCAGTACATCTTCTCCATCGTAAACACAATCAAATGTTTTGACTTGAATGTCAAAAAGGTAAGAGACACCACGAGCTGAAATGAGAATTTGCAATTTGAGAAAGAAGACGGGATGGCATATGTAGACAATTGAATAACATTAATAGCATTAATGTGTCATTTGACAGCCTGTCCACAATAAATCAGCAAAGCTCTTGAATTAGCACACCGTTATACAAACGTAAAGTTAGGTTTTTTATTAAGTGTGTGAACACCAGATGGTCACTTCAATTTAAAATGTTTTCACATCTCATAGTGGGATGCCAAAGATTTTATTTTACCAAATGAATTTCACCAAATAATTTTTGAAAAACTATCCAGTGCTAATGATTAGGGATTGGTGGCATGCATGATTAGGGGACATTTGTTGAAATTGTTAAAACTTTGTTTAATTTACTTTAGTACAAATTCAGGAGGTCATTTATTTCTTTTTTTAAATATTCCGTTAACTTGACGGGGTTTCCATTTGATCGTGGCGCATCTGCCACAACAGTTTAAAAAATATATATATATTTTTTTTTAGGTGAAAACAAATTAAAAGTAATATAATGTATTGTAGCGCAGAGAAGACACAAAGTCTTGCGCTCTTTTTAATATATATATATATATATATATATATATATATATATATATATATATATATATACATACATACATACATACACACACACATACATACACACATAGTACAGGCCAACAGTTTAGACACACCTTCTCATTTCAATGGGTTTTCTATATTTTCATGACTATTTACATTTTAGAATGTCACTGAAGGCATCAAAACTATGACACCTGTGAAGTGAAAACCCTTTCAGGTGACTACCTCTTGAAGCTCATCGAGAAAATGCCAAGAATGTGCAAAACAGTAATCAGAGCAAAGGGTGGCTATTCTGAAGAAACTAGAAGATAAAACATGTTTTCAGTTATTTCACCTTTTTTTGTTAAGTACATAACTCCACATATGTTCATTCATAGTTTTGATGCCTTCAGTGACAATCTACAATGTAAATGTCATGAAAATAAAGAAAACCCATTGAATGAGAAGGTGTGTCTAAACGTTTGGCCTGTACTGTATATACATATAGTTTATTATTTGCGTACTATTGACGTGTGATGCACCATAAATTAATCCAGTGAAAAAACAGACTGATCAGTGAAACAGCGCTGCTAAAACAGGATGTTGTGATGACGTAAGCAAGACACACAGGGTTGTTTGGATCGGAGGCAGCATTTCTGGGATTATGACGTACTTCAATATATCAGAGATATACCCACGGACTGCCATCTACAAAATGTTAGTGGAAAGTGGGGTTTTTAAGAAGAGGAAGGCTTGCAGCAGCGCGAAGCAAGTTTGATGTCATGCTCGCTCAGATTGCATGCAGCAACAGAAGTCTTTAAACACGAGTACAGTCTATAATTACACCAGAAAAATTATGCTAGATTTGTTGCTAGTCGTTTTTAGCAGAGCTTAAGTGACTTAAAGGCCTACTGAAACTCACTACTACCGACCATGCAGTCTGATAGTTTATATATCAATGATGAAATCTTAACTTTGCAACACATGCCAATACGGCCGGGTTAACTTATAAAGTGCAATTTTTAATTTCCCGCTAAACTTCCAGTTGAAAACGTCTATGTATGATGACGTATGCGCGTGACGTCAATAGTTAAACGGAAGTATTCGGACACCATTGAATGCAATACAAAAAAGCTCTGTTTTCATCGCAAAATTCCACAGTATTCTGGACATCTGTGTTGGTGAATCTTTTGCAATTTGTTTAATGAACAATGAAGACTGCAAAGAAGAAAGTTGTATGTGGGATCGGTGTAATAGCGGCTGGCTGTGGCAACACAACCAGGAGGACTTTGACTTGGATAGCAGACGCGCTATCCGACCGCACGGATGATCGGGTGAAGTCCTTCGTCCTTCCGTCGATCGTTGGAACGCAGGTGAGCACGGGTGTTGTTGATGAGCAGATGAGGGCTGGCTGGCGTAGGTGGAGCGCTAATGTTTTTATCATAGCTCTGTGAGGTCCCGTTGCTAAGTTAGCTTCAATGGCGTCGTTAGCAACAGCATTGTTAAGCTTCGCCAAGCATTAACCGTGTATTTACAGGTCCATGGTTTAATAGTATTGTTGATTTTCTGTCTATCCTTCCAGTCAGGGGTTTATTTCTTTTGTTTCTATCTGCATTTAAGCACGATGCTATCACGTTAGCTCCGTAGCTAAAGTGCTTCACGGATGTATTGTCGTGGAGATAAAAGTCACTGTGAATGTCCATTTTGCGTTCTCGACTCTCATTTTCAAGAGGATATAGTATCCGAGGTGGTTTAAAATACAAATCCGTGATGCACAATAGAAAAAGGAGAAAGTGTGGATTCCAATGAGCCAGCTTGTACCTAAGTTACGGTCAGAGCGAAAAAAGATGCGTCCTGCACTGCACTCTAGTCCTTCACTCTCACGTTCCTCATCCACAAATCTTTCATCCTGGCTCAAATTAATGGAGTAATCGTCGCTTTCTCTGTCCGAATCGCTCTCGCTGCTGGTGTAAACAATGGGGAAATGTGAGGAGCCTTTCAACGTGGGACGTCACGCTACTTCCGGTACAGGCAAGGCTTTTTTTATCAGCGACCAAAAGTTGCGAACTTTATCGTCGATGTTCTCTACTAAATCCTTTCAGCAAAAATATGGCAATATCGCAAAATGATCAAGTATGACACATAGAATGGATCTGCTATCCCCGTTTAAATAAAAAAAAAATCATTTCAGTAGGCCTTTAAAGGTTTGGAAAAGTCTCTGGACTAGGGATGTAACGGTAAAATGATAAATAGAATCATCATACTGGTGTGATTATAAGCATCAAGTGTTAATTCAAGGCTAAGGCAAAATATCGAGATATATATCGTGTATCGTGACATGGCCTAAAAATATAGAGATGTTAGGTACAGAACTATCAAATTCCGGAGGGCCCGCCTCAGGAAAAGCCTTATCCCTGCAGCTATAGCCGCCCTTAACAGCAGGCCCGGCCGACCTGTCTGACAAGCCTGTAAATGTGTGTTGGTCAAGTAGGATGTCTTTTTGTTATTTTTTGTGATGTGTAATGTCTATTGTTCAAATGTACGGCAGTGACAAGGAATTTCCCCAAGGGGACCAATAAATTTAAATCTAAGTCTAATCTAATAAAAGGCCATATCGCCCAGCCCTAATTTATCTAGAGCATTTTCATTTGTATATTTTATTTGTCGTTGTGGCTTGTGCAGCCCTTTGAGACACTCGTGATTTAGGGCTATATCAGTAAACATTGATTGATTGATTTATCAGATATTACAAATGACATGATGGCGTCGCGTTCACACCCCAACACTGCTTTACGTAACATAATGAATAATTCTGATTTCAATATTGATCAAAATAATCTGAATTATTATTTTGCCCATAATCGTGCAGTCCTATGTGTAAGACTAGACCTCAAACACACTGTTTTATCTATATGGACAAAAAATGCAGTTACGTTTTATGTCCATAAGGTGCCATCTTGCGAAATGTTCACATTTTTATCCATAGTATTATTTTGTTTCTGCCATATTACTTTGTGTTGCTTATGTACATTCAACTTTCTACTTGAAGTACATACCAAAATTTTGAATGTGTTTGTATTTTTTTTTTTTATAACACTTGGTTATAAGATTTCAGTATAAGTAGTTTTTGAAAATTTTGAGCACATTTGAAATTACAGCGATAACAGTGATAATTTTGGTCACAATTATCGTGATAAGACATTTTCATACAGTGACATCCCTCCCTACTCTGGAGTCGTAAAAAATAAACAAAGTACAAAACCCAAAACCAGTGAAGTTGGCACGTTGTGTAAATGGTAAATAAAAACAGAATACAATGATATGTAAATCCTTTTCAACCTATATTCAATTGAATGCACTGCAAAGACAAGATACTTAATGTTTGAACTGAGAAACTTTGTTATTTTTTGCAAATATTAGCTCATTTGGAATTAGATGCCTGCAAAATGTTTCAAAAAAGCTGGCACAAGTGGCAAAAAAGACTGAGAACGTTGAGGAATGCTCATCAAACACTTATTTGGAACATGCCACAGGTGAACAGGCTAATTGGGAATAGGTCGATGCCATGATTGGGTATAAAAGCAGCTTCCATGAAACGCTCAGTCATTCACACACAAGGATGGGGCAAGGGTCACTACTTTGTGAACAAATGCCTTAGCAAATTGTTTAAGAACAACATTTCTCAACCAGCTATTGCAAGGAATTTAGGGATTTCACCATCTACGGTCCATAATATCATCAAAAGGTTCAGAGAATCTGGAGAAATCACTGCACATAAGCCAAAAACCATCATTGAATGCCCGTGACCTTCGATTCCACAGGCTGTACTGCATCAAAAAGAGACAACAGTGTGTAAAGGATAACACCACATGGGCTCAGGAACATTTCAGAAAACCACTGTCAGTAACTAAAGTTGGTCGCTACATCCGTAAGTGCAAGTTAAAACTCTACTATGCAAAGCGAAAGCCATTCATCAACAACACCCAGAAACGCTTCGCTGGGCTTGAGCTCATCTAAGATGGACTGATGCAAAGTGGAAAAGTGTTCTGTGGTCTGACGAGTCCACATTTCAAATTGTTTTTGGAAACTGTGGACGCCGTGTCCTCGGGACCAAAGATGAAAAGAACCATTCGGATTGTTATAGGCGTAAAGTTCAAAAGCCAGCATCTGTGATGGTATGGTTGGTGTATTAATGCCCAAGGCATGGGTAACTTACACATCTGTGAAGGTACCATTAATGCTGAAAGGTACATACAAATTTTGGAGCAACATATGTTGCCATCCAAGCAACGTTATCATCTTGCTGCTTATTTCAGCAAGACAATGCCAAGCCACGTATTACAACAATGTGGCTTCATAGTAAAAGAGTGCGGGTACTAGACTGGCCTGCCTGTAGTCCAGACCTGTCTCCCATTGAAAATATGTGGCGCATTATGAAGCGTAAAATACCACAGCGGAGACCCTGGACTGTTAAACAACTTAGGCTGTACATCAAGCAAGAATGGGAAAGAATTCCACCTGAAAAGCTTCAAAAATTGGTCTCCTCGGTTCCCAAACGTTTACTGAGTGTTGTAAAAGTGCATTGGTGAGGTCACATACTGATGTTGACCGAAAAGGCCTGGTTTTCAGTCTCCATTCTATTTCATCCCAAAGGCGTTCTAACGCAGTGGTCCCCAACCTTTTTGTAACTGCGGACCGGTCAACGCTTGAAAATGTGTCCCACGGACCGGGGGGGGGGGGGGGGGAAGATTTTTTTATTTATTTTTTTTGTCATAAAAAAATACAATCATGTGTGCTTACGGACTGTATCCCTGCAGACTGTATTGATCTATATTGATATATAATGTAGGAACCAGAAATAATAACAGAAAGAAACAACCCTTTTGTGCGAATGAGTGTGAATGAGTTTAAATGGGGGAGGGTATTTTTTTTGGTTTGGTGCACTAATTGTAAGTGTATCTTGTGTTTTTTATGTTAATTAATAAAAAATAAAAAATCTATTTTAATTCTTGTGCAGCCAGGTACCAATCGATCCACGGACTGGTACAGGGCCGCGGCCCAGTGGTTGGGGACCACTGTTCTAACGGGTTCAGGTCAGGACTCTGTGCAGGCCAGTCAAGTTCATCCACACCAGACTCTGTCATCTATGTCTTTATGGACCTTGCTTTGTGCACTGGTGCACGGTCATGTTGGAATAGGAAAGGGTCCGCTCCAAACTGTTCCCACAAGGTTGGGAGCAGGGAATTGTCCAAAATGTTTTGGTATCCTGGAGCATTCAAAGTTCCTTTCACTGGAACTAAGGGGCCAAGCCCAACTCCTGAAAAACAACCCCACACCATAATTTCTCCTCCACCAAATTTCACACTTGGCACAATGCAGTCCGAAATGTACCTTTCTCCTGGCAACCCCCAAACCCAGACTCGTCCATCAGATTGCCAGATAGAAAAGCGTGATTCATCACTCCAGGGAACGCGTCGACACTGGACTCTAGAGCTTTACACCACTGCATCCGACGCTTTGCATTGGACTTGGTGATGTATGGCTTAGATGCAGCTGCTCGGTCATGGAAACCCATTCCATGAAGCTCTCTGCGTAGTGTACGTGGGCTAATTGGAAGGTCACATGAAGTTTGGAGCTCTGTAGCAACTGACTGTGCAGAAAGTCGGCGACGTCTTGCACTATGCGCTTCAGCATCCGCTGACCCATCTGTCAGTTTACATGGCCTACCACTTTGTGGCTGAGTTGCTGTTGTTCCCAAACTCTTTCATTTTCTTATAATAAAGCCGACAGTTGACTTTGGAATATTTAGGAGCGAGGAAATTTCACGACAGGATTTGTTGCACAGGTGGCATCCTATAACACAGGGGTCACCAACGCGGTGCCCGCGGGCACCAGGTAGCCCGTAAGGACCAGATGAGTCGCCCGCTGGCCTGTTCTAAAAATAGCTCAAATAGCAGCCCTTACCAGTGAGCTGGCTCTATTTTTTAAATTTTATTTATTTACTAGCAAGCTGGTCTCGCTTTGCCCAACATTTTTACTTCTAAGAGAGACAAAACTCAAATAGAATTTGAAAATCCAAGAAAATATTTTAAAGACTTGGTTTAAGTCTTTTTTTTTTTTACTTTGCTTCTTATAACTTTCAGAAAGACAATTTTAGAGAAAAAATACAACTTTAAAAATGATTTTAGGATTTTTAAACACATATACCTTTCTACCTTTTAAATTCCTTCCTCTTCTTTCCTGACAATTTAAATCAATGTTCAGGTAAATGTATTGTTTTTATTGTAAAGAATAATAAATACATTTTAATTTAATTCTTCATTTTAGCTTCTGTTTTTTCGACGAAGAATATTTGTGAAATATTTCTTCAAACTTATTATGATTAAAATTCAAAAAAAATATTCTGGCAAATCTAGAAAATCTGTAGAATCACATTTAAATCTTATTTCAAAGTCTTTTGAATTTCTTTTAACATTTTTGTTCTGGAAAATCTAGAAGAAATAATCATTTGTCTTTGTTAGAAATATAG
Source organism: Entelurus aequoreus (assembly GCF_033978785.1). Taxonomy (NCBI): domain Eukaryota; kingdom Metazoa; phylum Chordata; class Actinopteri; order Syngnathiformes; family Syngnathidae; genus Entelurus; species Entelurus aequoreus. Next base: position 37,107,210 of record NC_084732.1, on the reverse strand, counting down.
CTTGGTCCAATTTGTTATATATTCTAAAAAAGTGTAGATTGGATTTTAACCTTTTTAAAACATGTCATCAAAATTCTAAAATGAATCTTAATCAGGAAAAATTACTAATGATGTTCCATAAAAAAAAAATTTAATTTAAAAAAAAAAAGATTCGAATTAGCTAGTTTTTCTCTTCTTTTTTTCAGTTGAATTTTGAATTTTAAAGAGTCGAAATTGAAGATAAACTATGTTTCAAAATTAATTGTCATTTTTTTCGTGCTTTCTCCTCTTTTAAACCGTTCAATTAAGTGTAAATATCATTAATTATTAATAAAAACATAGAGTTAAAGGTAAATTGAGCAAATTGGCTATTTCTGGCAATTTATTTAAGTGTGTATCAAACTGGTAGCCCTTCGCATTAATCAGTACCAAAGAAGTAGCTCTTGGTTTCAAAAAGGTTGGTGACCCCTGCTATAACAGTTCCACGCTGGAAATCACTGAGCTCCTGAGAGCTGCATATTCTTTCACAAATGTTTGTAGAAACAGTCTCCATGCCTAAGTGCTTGATTTTATACACTTGTGGCCGGGCCAAGTGATTAGGACACTTGATTCTGATCATTAAGATGGGTGGCCAAATACTTTTGGCAATGTAGTGTATTTTGTCTTTGCAGTGCATTCAATTGAATATAGGTTGAAAAGGATTTGTAAATCATTGTATTCCGTTTTTATTTACGAATTACAAAACGTGCCAACTTCACTGGTTTTGGACATTGTACAATAAGCTGCAACACTTGAAAAATATAGCAAAACTATATTATGTAAAGAAAATATATGTTATTACTAATTATTAACACAGATTTCGGTTTTGCCTTTTTAAATCAAATATCTGCATCATAGCAAATTATATGCTAAGATCATATTGACCACACGCCATCAAGCCATGCTTCTAGTTAAAATATTGGAACACAAAGTCCTACAACAGCTTAGACAAATTTTTGATGAGGTATAGAAATGTATACATGATAAATACCTTTTAGCTTCTCAATGGTGTCCTGAGAGATTCGGAAGTTGGAGAATGCCCCTTCTTTTTGTTCTGGTGTCTCCTCCTAAACAATTAGAATCACTGAGTTAAACGTGAGAGCTTTTAAAATGGGAAATGCACTTCTTATGAATTGTGCATCATTCACAATCCTAATGCAAGACAAGCACAAATGTTTTTCTTTTTTTATGCAATCTAACTTAAATAAGTGCTAGCAAAAGTCAGCTAACAATGAAGCTATCAGGACTTGCTCTATTCTGCCTATAAAGTGCTCTAAAAAAACCTCCAACATTAATATATCCACTGTAAGTTGGGCTGCACAATTTGGCAGCTACAATTACAGGCTCCGCTGCATTTCAAACAAAGCACGTTCAAAGTCAACAGGCAGCCAACCACCAGGGGGCGACCAAGACAGTGGACTCATGTGAGAGCAAGTAAAGCAGACCTTCTCCGGGTAAAAGATGGATTTCAAAGTTTACCAACTTCTAGATTTATGGCAACAACCTTTCACTATACAAGTGAGATGCATGATTTAAAATCTAGAATTCATTTTTGTCAACTCAGAGGCGATGCAGCAGCAACTCAGTATGTCAATACGGTAGCATCAAAAACTAGTTAGCTCTCTGTGATCACAGCATTGGTAAAAATAGCGCTTATAATTAGAATTTTGCTAATACTTTGTTAATATTCACTTTGTTAATAGACAGTTCCCCTGTTAGAAGACTAAATGTAAAGGCAGACGACATGACAGTTAAAATAATTTCAGTTCAGTATTTGTCACATGTCAAAAGCTATGAAATAAGATGACAAATCTTACAATTTCTTTATCACTGTCACTGGTTGAGTCATCGCTTGATTGAGATGGGGTCGGGTTGGGGGTCTCAGCTGGTGTCTCCGGCATGGAATGTCCGTTGATAGCTTCAGCAATTGCTCTCTTTTTTTTGGTCTTAAAACAAGAAAGTAAAGCAATAATTTAACGGGTTACAAATAAGCTTTCTCACAGTGTTAAAGCAAGAAATCATGCTGGTATTTTTTTAGCACACATCTGTTTAAAAGGTAAACCAGTTCTAACCTCCTTATCTGCTTCTGTGCTCTTCTTTTTCTTCTTTTTGGGTGGTTCAACATCGTCAATGTTGTCATTCACATCTGTGGCCTCATCGATGTGCTTATTTGTTTGGTCCTCTGCAAGCTTGTCTTTCTTCTTTTTCTTTTTCGGTGCAGGAGGTTCACAGTCTATATCTTCCTCCACCTCCTCCTGTGTTACCACCTGCTTCTTCTTCTTCTGTTTCTTGCCATCCTTAGATTTGCTCTTCATGTTTAGGAAAGAAGATATTTTCACATATTACAAAATGTTTTGATACATTTATAAAAGCTTTAGCCTGCAGGTAATATTTTGATACCTTATATAGTAGGGGTGCCACGATTCGTCAACCTTGTGGACAAATATCAACACTAAAATTTGTTATATATATATATATATATATGTATATACATCAGAATCAGAATAGTTTTATTGCCATTGTTTGAGAACGGGTTCACAAACTAGGAATTTTTCTTGGTGCACTCGTGCAACATAAAACACATATTTGGTAATAAAAAGAGCTGTAACTGAGCTATCAGATATTGTTATAGACTTAGAGGGAATTCAAGGAGCTACTGTTAGGAGTTATTGTTCATTTGCCTGATGGCCGAGGGGAAAAAACTATATATATACATATGTATACTGTATGTACACTACCGTTCAAAAGTTTGGGGTCACATTGAAATGTCCTTATTTTTTAAGGAAAAGCACTGTACTTTTCAATGAAGATAACTTTAAACTAGTCTTAACTTTAAAGAAATACACTCTATACATTGCTAATGTGGTAAATGACTATTCTAGCTGCAAATGTCTGGTTTTTGGTGCAATATTTACATAGGTGTATAGAGGCCCATTTCCAGCAACTATCACTCCAGTGTTCTAACACATCTGAAAACAGTTTAGCTCGTTACAGAAGCTACAAAACTGACCTTCCTTTGAGCAGATTGAGTTTCTGGAGCATCACATTTGTGGGGTCAATTAAACGCTCAAAATGGCCAGAAAAAAAGAACTTTCATCTGAAACTCGACAGTCTATTCTTGTTCTTATAAATGAAGGCTATTCCACAAAATTGTTTGGGTGACCCCAAACTTTTGAACGGTAGTGTATATACACACTAAAATATGTGCCCTCTTTTAGGGCAATACTTGCCTTGACCTTAAAAAGTTACACTTCGAGGCCTGTATGTATACACTTTATATTCTGATATTCATCTTAAAGATAGTCGATGACTAGTCGAGTATCAAAATAGTTAGCTCAACATGAATTTAAAACAAACTGCTATTGCAAATTAGAAGTAATTATAAAAATATCACTCACTTTAAAAGAGGAACTGCACTTTTTTTTGGAATTTTGCCTATTGGTCACAACCATGAAAGTCATGACGATGGATGCTTTTTTTTAATGCATTCTAAATATTAAATAAATGTGATCAAAAGTACTTGTATGATGGAGCATATAGGAGGCGCTCAATTCTGCCTACAAAGCCTGTAACAAACATCTAAACACCTCCATTAGGGTTTTGCATACATGATACAAGTATATATGTAATGTAGTAACGGGCACATTTATGATATTTATTTTTTACGTACTTTAATCATTTATACACGGCGCATTAATTTGAAAAACTCATCACGTTTACTTTTTCTTTCCTTCATCACTGATTACTGCTCACTGCAGACTTCACGAGAGCCAACAAACATAATAAAACATCAATTATTGTATAAAGTCTGCTGTCATTAGGATGCAGACTGCTGGTGCTTTTTGTGTCGGTACACTTTGACAGCCATTTAGGACTCTGAACTGGTGAGAACAACTTGTCGAATTACATCCTCAGCCATCTATTTTCCAGGTGAGAGGCATGATTTATGATCTACAATAAACTTCCAAGGAACAGGGAAGCGAGGAAAAAACAGACCACTCGATTGTGTAAACATGGTGACACACGGTAGTGATCACGGCGCCACTATAAATAGTTTGGCTGCGTTAGCGCCTATAATAACAATATCACTCATACTTAGTTAATATTCAAGCCTCAGAATGTAAATGGAGTATTGTTGGCGCTTTTTGAGTGGTTTACTTCAGTGGTTCATGGGCGGAATAGTGGAGCTCCCATTGGCTTCGCTATAAGCAGACTTTGAATGCATTTTTTAAAAAATACATCCGTCTTGTCTTTAATAATGATTGTGAAAGATACATAAAATTCCAAAAGAGTGCAGTTCCCCTTTAACAGGTTAACTTGAAGGGGAACTGCACTTTTTGCCTATCATTCACAGTCATTATGAGAGACAAGAACACACGTCATTTTTGAGTGTTTTTTTTTAAGATGATAAAAAAAAACTTTCAAGATGAGGCTAAAGGGAGCCACTGTTGCAGCCTTCAAAGCCCTTTAAAACCCTTCATTAACGTTTTATATACACGCTCCAAGTCTATATATGATGAAGTAACAGACACGTTCATAACAAAATGTAATATGTACAATAGTTACCATTGTTTGCTCATTTTGATCAACAGCGGGACTTCCTAATCTAGCACATTTATTTCCGTTTCCAGAGCAGCGTACATCCGACTTCTGGCATCTACTGTTTGTTCCTACTTCCGTAAACAAATACTAGAGTGTGTTGTAATCATGGCAGACTTGGTAACAGACACGAAGACGACTATTTTTGGACAAATGAGGATTTACATCTATATCTTTCTGAAGCTGAATACACGAACGGAGAATGAACTGCTGCTTATAGAAGCGAGCACAAGGAACAAGGTGAATCGTTGTCGCAGACGGAAGCCCAGAGAGTGAGGTCGGTACGATTTGGTCATGCTGCAAATCTGGAACTTTTGAATACCTACTATGCTGAATTATTGGAGTACCATAATAAACTGGAAACATCCCTGGCCAGCTTGACCAAACGGACTACTGTCCCATTAGCTGCATTGCTAGCCACCTAGAACGAGCCGATTTTTATAAGTTAGAAAGTGAACAAAACAAAAACGTTTTGTTTTGTTTTGACAAGAACAAGAAAGTTTGGTCATATTACGCCTATACTGGCTCACCTGCACTGGCTTCCTGTGCATTTAGGATGTGACTTTAAGGTTTTACTACTTACGTATAAAATACTACACGGTTTACCTCCATCCTATCTTGCCGATTGTATTGTACCATATGTTCCGGCAAGCCATCTGCGTTCAAAGAACTCCGGCTTATTAGTGATTCCCAGAGCCCAAAAAAAGTCTGCGGGCTATAGAGCGTTTTCTATTCGGGCTCCAGTACTCTGGAATGCCCTCCCGGTAACAGAGATGCTATCTCAGTAGAAGCATTTAAATCCCATCTTAAAACTCATTTGTATACTCTAGCCTTTAAATAGACCCCCTTTTTAGACAAGTTGATTTGCCGTTTCTTTTTTCTTTTCTGCTCTGCCCCCCTCTCCCTTGTGGAAGGGGGGGGCACAGGTCCGGTGGCCATGGATTAAGTGCTGGCTGTCCAGAGTCGGGACCCGGGGTGGACCGCTCTGCGCTGCTGACCCGTCTCCGCTCGGGATGGTCTCCTGCTGGCCCCACTATGGACTGGACTCTCACTATTATGTTAGATCCACCATAGACTGGACTTTCACAGTATTATGCTAGACCCACTCGACGTCCATTGCATCCGGTCTCCCCTAGAGGAGGGGTGGGGGGGGTCACCCACATCTGCGGTCCTCTCCAAGGTTTCTCATAGTCATTCACATTGACATCCCACTGGGTTGTGAGTTTTTCCTTGCCCTTATGTGGGATCTGAACCGAGGATGTCGTTGTGGCTTGTGCAGCCCTTTGAGACACTTGTGATTTAGGGCTATAAAAATAAACATTGATTGATTGTCTTCTTGTCTCTCATAATTGATTGTGAACAATAGGCAAAATTCCAAAAAAAAAGTGCAGTTCCCTTTTAAAGTCCTTAGAGTGAATCGTATTTACCAATGGTCATTTGAAAAAACAATTTTACTTGTTAAACATTTTTCCTGAAGTATTTTTTTATATAGGTTACTGAAAAATTCTGAATTGCTTGTAAAAGAAGCAGATTCAATGATTTTGAGAATAAAAAACAGAGACTGATCATTTGTATATGACTATACAGTGACACAGCTTAAGCTGGAGTTTGGAGGTATACACAATATTTGTTTTATATACTACGAGCTGGTTAAAAAGTAAAACAAATCCGACATAACATTCCATCTATCCATTTCTACCGCTTGTCCCTTTCGGGGGCGCATTCCCTGCGCAGTAAAAACAGCATCAAAAGACCAAAAGGTAAGAAGAGCGGACACAAAAGGCGAGTATAGAAGCTAGAGTGCTATGAACCCAAAACGTAAACATGCTGATTTATGTGCTTTTGCAAGTCGACCTTATGTGACGTCACAACAATGCGACAAAATAAACACCGGCTCTCCAGTGTTGCAACGTTTTCGCAGAGTCTTTCATTTTGCTGTCAACTTCCGGTATCCATATGGTTTACAGATCTGTTCTCAAGCACATGGCCTTCCCACGTGACGATGTTCTTGCTAGGCTATGCTGCGAATGTACAACACCACCTTGACGACATTTAATAAAATGAATGTCTTCTTTAACACTGTGGCGTACACCGTAGTGTTCAAACCCGTTATATAACCTTACATTGTACCAGTTTAGAAAAGCGCGTCACCGTTTCGAAAGCCGGTCGTCAAATGATGGTCACACTAGCATCATATGCCACATGTTATGGAACAGGGAAGCAGCTGAAACGGGAGGGATTTAAAAGTCCGCCCGAGAGTCAATCTGCTCACCTTTGAGGCCTTAAGTTCCGCGGCGGCGTCCAGCTCTTCTTCCATATGTGTGTCAGTTTCTACCATGACTTTTGATGGCATTTCCTCCCCAAGATGGAATCACTCGATCTGAACACACGCAAACACGCGGGCACGCGAATTGAAAAGAGGGAGCCTAGCGCGTGTGCCCGAGAACAGCTTTTCTTCTTCCTTTGTTTTACGGCGGTGGCAGACTGACTTCGTGCATCACCGCCCTCTCTCGGATGTGAATGGTAACTTAATGGCTCGCAGACTAAAGTTTGAAATTATACATTGACTCAAATTTCCTATTAATAAATACATATGCACATCTATTTGTACACACTCGTTATACATCAATAGTACTTATAATAACCAACATTAAAATACACTATATTCTTCTAATGATCTTCGTTTCCATCAGGATCTCAACAGATACAGTCGTGGTCAAAAGTTTACATAAACTTGTAAAGAACATAATGTCATGGCTGTCTTGAGTTTCCAATAATTTCTACAACTCTTATTTTTTGTGATAGAGTGATTGGAGCACATACTTGTTTGTCACAAAAAACATTCATGAAGTTTAAACTTCAGCAACGGACTCATAAAAACCCTGGCTCATCTGGCCCGGGTCCGTTTTGGACCCGTTTATCTTATTTTCAAAATCCCTTCTGTTCTTGCTGTAGGATAAAATAGGAAACTAAAAAAATCACTAGGCCCTACTACAGCAACATTCATGAAGTTTGGTTCTTTTATGAATTTCTTAGACTTAGACTGGCTTAGACTTCCTTTTTATTGTCATTCAAATTTGAACTTTACAGTACAGATAAGAACGAAATTTTGTTACATAAGCTCATGGTAGTGCAGGATAAAAAAGTAATAAGGTGCATATATAAATAAATAAATAGGTTACTGTACAGATAAATATATTGCACTTTTTCACATGCATCCACGTTTATGGATGTATGTTATATTGTCTTTTTTATTCCAGCGAGATAATCCATTTTGGGGGGAGTTGGGGGGATAATTTCACTGCAATAAGGCGCTTTCGGTAGCCATCCACAAGCCTCTGGCAAGCTTCTGGTTGAATTTTTGACCACTCCACTTGACCCAATTGGTGCAGTTCAATAAATCAATCAATCATCCATCCATCCATCCATTTTCTACCGCTTATTCCCTTCGGGGTCGCGGGGGGCTACAATCGGGCGGAAGGCGGGGTACACCCTGGACAAGTCGCCACCTCATCGCAGGGCCAACACAGATAGACAGACAACATTCACACTCACATTCACACACTAGGGCCAATTTAGTGTTGCCAATCAATCAATCAATGTTTATTTATATAGCCCTAAATCACAAGTGCTTGATTGATTGATTGATTGATTGTCCTGTTAGAACACCCCACTGCGCCCAAGACCCAACCTCCGAGCTAATGATTTTAGGTTGTCCTAAAGAATTTGAAGGTAATCCTCCTTTTGCATTGTCCCATTTACTCTCTGTAAAGCACCAGTTCCATTGGCAGCAAAACAGGCCCAGAGCATAATACTACCACCACCATGCTTGACGGTGTTCCTGGGATTAAAGGCCTCACATTTTCTCCTCCAAACATACTGCCGGGTATTGTAGCCAAACAGCTAAATTTTTGTTTAATCTGACATCACATGGACAAAAATAAGACCTTCTAGAAGAAAGTTCTGTGGTCTTGAGTCCAAATGTTTCTCCCATGTCTTCAATTTTTTTCTTTATTCTGTTTCTTTTGTTTTCATATTTACTGTAATGCAAAATGACATGTTCTACCGTTTCTATTACATTTTTCAGATTTCACAGTCTTGTGTTTGCCTATTGAGAACAGTGTTTGTATTCAACCCAGTATGTCCTAACCTCAAACGAGTGATTATTGTTTCCTCCTTTCTGCATCGACTACCCTGACGTCCCCATTGGTAATTTTGTCGACTAACAATGTTTGTCTTAATTCACATTTGTCTTAAAACGTTTTTTTAACTTGAGTTTGCCTATTTTTACCAAAATGATCCCTCTTCATTTTGGTCTGTTCCCACGTTTGAATAACAACATTTTTGGTTGGGTGATCATCTCTTTGCCCCTGTAACTGTAAAAAGTATGACATTGATATTTGGAGTCTTCACCCACATCAACCTGGAGTGCACACACTGGGGTGGTTCTCATGGCCCCCGATCAAATCCTTAATACTTTATTATGAACAACATCAAGCTTCTTTAACTGGCTTATGACGGCTGACCCATAAGCTACGCATCCATAACCAATTACTGATCTGATATTCTCTAGCTCTTTGCCATACATTGTAAACTTATATGTATCATATATTTTCTTATTTGAGAAAAATATTACTTTTTTCTTTTCAACTGAGAATTTGAATCCCCCCCTTTCCAGCCCATGTCTCCACATTGTTGATATCATTTCGTAAACTTTGTACAGTATGTTAAATATTCCTGCCTCTTTTCCAGAGCGCACCGTCATCAGCAAATAAGAATTTACAAATTGTATGATCCATTGCCTCATATATATCATTTAGCACAATGCTAAATAAAATGGGACTCGTCACACTTCCTCGAGGAACCCCATTTTCCACAATCATACTTTCTGAAACACTTTTGTTTATTTGCACTTGTATTTCCCTGTTACTGAGCAAGTTCTTGATCTACTCATACATCCTTCCTTTCGTAATTGAATTAGTACGCCGTCGCTCCATTACGTATCATAAGCCTTATGTCATTCTCTAACTTGACAATAGGATCCATTGTCGATCTTCCTCTTCTAAAACCACTTTGAAATGTTGATATTAAATTCCTTGATTCAATATAAAAGCTATTTCGCTCAACAATCATTATTTCCAATAATTTTCCCAATATGAGAGGTAAGAGCTATTGGTCTATAATTAGTTGCTATTGTAGGGTCCTTCCCTGGTTTCCTAATTGGCACAATAGTTGCCACTTTCCAATTTTTTTGAATTTTCCCAAAATTTTGTTGAACATCTCCAAAACTATTCTAAGAGCTTCTTCACTCAGATGTTTTAACTTCGCACAGCTTATTCTGTCTTTACTTGGTGAAGTTACTTTTGCTTTATTTATTGTCTTTATCATTTCATTCAATGTAAATGGAACATTTATTGAATAATTATTTTGTTCTCTACTTTCTAATAAATGCTGATACCGCTGTTTTGTTTCCTCTCTTTTCTTTCTCCCCACATCAGTCAAGTTTGTACAATTATGCACTTTAACTAATACCTTTACCATCATATTTACCTTGTCTTCATCTTTAACTGCTATTATCTCTTAATTCTTTAAAACTGTATAGTTCCAAGACTTTTGTACCCTACTCATCGTTTTAACAACTCCCCATATTTTATGTATAGTAGTCTTTCTCCCAACACTTACAATACTTCTGCCAAAAATCCTTTTTACATTTTTATTATTATTTTCCTTACAGTTTCCTCTTAAAATTTCACAAGCACTGACAAGCTGTTACTTTTTCGCCCCCTCTCCATGCTTTTAATCTCCTCAGGTTCACTACTTTCCCTCCTTTAATTTCTCCTTCATTTTGTCCAAGTCCACCCTCAATGGAATATCATATATTACTCCTTTTGTTACTTTCATTGCTTCTATCTTTTTCCCCATGCAATTTCTTTCTTGCAAATGTTTTTAAGTTTTAAAGCCTTTTCTCTTTGTCCTTCACTCTTACACACTATCATTAGATCCCCATTATTACGCACGTTTGCCCTCGTTACGTCACCAAGGTTTTCACATAGGAACCTAATAACTGCATTTGGAATTTTACCTTTGCAGCCTCGTTATACTATTGGCTAAGTTTTACGGCGTGGCGAAGTTAGCAGAGTGGCTGTGCCAGCAATCGGAGGGTTGCTGGTTACTGGGGTTCAATCCCCACCTTCTACCAAGTCATGTCCGTTGTGTCCTTGGGCAAGACACTTCACCCTAGCTCCTGATGGCTGCTGGTTAGCGCCTTGCATGGCAGCTCCCGCCATCAGTGTGTGAATGTGTGTGTGAATGGGTGAATGTGGAAATACTGTCAAAGCGCTTTGAGTACCTTGAAGGTAGAAAAGCGCTATACAAGTATAACCCATTTATTATTATTATTTATCATTTATATATTCATAAATGTAAGTTTCACCTGTTTTTGGTGCCTTTAAATAAATAAAAAAAACTTTACTTTAAAACCCTTTCTACCTTAACAACTAAAAGGCTGTGAAAACTATGATAAAATTTTGACTATTTATGGAACTTGTGTGAGCCTATGGCTTTAAACACACATATACATATATATATATATATATATATATACTGTAGTTGCTTTATTGAGTTTACAACCCCTTGGCGCTGTATTGTACTGTTTTTGTACTTGTCTTTATTATTATTGTTTATATGCTTTTTTGTAAATGTTGAACATTACATAATATATAAAGGTGTATTAAAAAATTGTTAAAAAAATAAAAATGTGCTTTTGGCCCTACTTTCCTGATGTCATACCCTTCCTAAAGTTTTATACGCACCTTAAATTCCTCCTTCCCATCAATCTTCCTTCGTACCACCCTTTCATTGTCACTCACACCGCTTGACGCACTATCTCGACTCAATATCAATTTAAGATAGTGACTATTGTGTTTGACACCAAAACAAATGGTCCATTTTATCTTTGTAGAGGGACAAGCGGTAGAAAAATTGGATGGACGGAAGTTAATGTGTAGATGCGTACTTTGTACCACAATGTCTACTAGATGGCGCACTATGGCAAACATGTTCTACACGGTGTTGCCAGACGTACGATAATTACCGTATGTATACCCTGTTCAATCAGGGCACTGTAAATTTAAGTTGTATTTACATTTTATTAATATTTTCTATTTGTAATTATGTTATTTTGCCTAATTTTTAACTATGTGATCCCGTTGACTTTGTTTGATTGATATATATATATATATATATATATATATATATATATATATATATATATATATATATATATATATATATATATATATATATATTGGGTTTTTTATATCGCTTATATAGTTGGTATTGTTTGTCATATCGCTTTTGGATAGTTAGTATTGTTTATTATAATTTATTCAATCAAATTTTGTTTACAGAGCACTTTTCATGCACATGCAAGTTGCAATACAATGTGCTTTAACAAAGTAGAAGAAGAAAATAACATCAAAAAATAACAATAATAATTCAGAACCTAAGAACAATTTGAAATTATTAGTAATAAGACTAATTAAATAAATATGGCATTCAAATATATATATATTTTTTTCTATATTACCGTTTCAATGGTCTCTGCAAGTCTCATGGCTCCCCAGCCGGCTATTCCACAGCTGGGGGCCATTGTGGCTAAATGCCGCCCGATCACCCTAGGTCTTTGTTATTATATTTGGTAAAGATAAAAGGCCAGTTCCAGAGGACCTAAATCTAGTAATTCAATTCAATGTACTTTTGTGTATATACTAAAGCATCAATTCACAGTTGCATTTTTTTTCAAGCCACTTATGATGGGGTTTCCTAATCCTCACACATTAAAAATCTTTATTTCCTATTTATATTAGTGGACGTACAAAAGACACAGGAATAAATGATACATGTACAACAACAGTATATGAATAATGATAGTGATGGAGGACGATGTACAAGACAAATGCCAAGACATGAAGACACAAAAAGGTCATAGCTAAAATGTTAATAGGTTTGTGGTGGATATTTACTACTGTCACGACTTGGTCCTTGGCGTGGATTGTTTTTCCGTGGTGCAAAGCAACTTAACTGGACGTGACGTGCAGGTGAGGACATGTTTTAATATTTAAACTCAAAAGGCTCAAAAGGGTATAAACAAAGGGCGCTCACAGCGGAGGTAAAAAACTTGACTAGGAAAACAAAAGGCGCGCACAATGGCGGAGAACTATGAACATTAAACAAAAACTTACGTGACAAGGAACTGTGAACATGGCATGAAGAAGCGTGATCATAAAGGGTGCAGAGCATAAATGTGGAGCATGAATGTGATGTTGCCAGGATGAACAACAGAAACAGAAAAGCTTATATAGTGACATGATCAGTGAAAACAGGTGTGTGACTCTAACCGTGAACAGGTGCGTGACATGACAATGTGAACCAGGTGAAACTAATGGTTGCTATGGTGACAAATAAAAGTGCACAAAAAGTCCAAAACCAAATCCGAACATGACTAAAACAAAATATAATCACAGACATGACAGAGCCCCCCCCTTACGGACAGATCCCAGATGTCCAAAACAAACAAAACAAGGCAGGATCGAGAGTCATGGGAGGGCGGGAGGGGGACATGGCGGTGGGTCGCCAGACCAGGTGTCCCCGAATCCACCGGGGCAGGATCAGGTGGCGGCGACGCGTAGACCGCCGCTGTACCTGACGAGGTGGGCGACCCGGGAATGGCCATATCCATGGCCGACGAGGAGGTGGGCGCACTTGGCGTGGCGGCCGACCAGGTAGTGGCCACATCCGTGGCCGACGAGGAGGTCGGCGTACCTGGCGTGGCGGACGCCCATGGACTGGCCACATCCATGGCCGACGAGAAGGCAGGCGCTTCGTCGACGTGGCAGTCGCAGATGACGAAGCTTGGCGTGGTGTGTCGGGCGGAAAAGCTTGGCGTGGCGTGTCCTGGCAGCGTGGGTCTTGGTCTTGGCAGCGTGGGTCTTGGTGTTGGTCTTGGTGTTGGTCTTGGCAGTCTTGGTGTTGGCAGTCTTGGTGTTGGTCTTGGTAGTCTTGGTGTTGGTCTTGGCAGTCTTGGTCTTGGGGTGGTGTGTCTTGGACTTGGCGTGAGGGGTCTTGGACTTGGCGTGAGGGGTCTTGGACTTGGCGTGAGGGGTCTTGGACTTGGCGTGAGGGGTCTTGGTCTTGGCTTGAGGGGTCTTGGACTTGGTCTTGGCTTGAGGGGTCTCGGCGTGGAGCTGCGACTGGCGGCACTTGGCGTCGTGGAGCTGCGATTGGCGGCACTTGGCGTCGTGGAGCTGCGACTGGCGGCACTTGGCGTCGTGGAGCTGCGACTGGCGGCACTTGGCGTCGTGGAGCTGCGACTGGCGGCACTTGGCGTCGTGGAGCTGCGACTGGCGGCACTTGGCGTCGTGGAGCTGCGACTGGCGGCACTTGGCGTTGTGGAGCTGCGACTGGCGGCACTTGGCGTCGTGAAGCTGCGACTGGCGGCACTTGGCGGCGTGGAGCAGGTAGCGGAACTTGGCGTGGAGCTGCGACAGGTGCCTGGCGTGGAGCAGGTACTGGTGGCGCTTGGCGTGGTAGAGCTTGGCGTGGAGCTGGGCGTGGAGCAGGTGGAGGTGGCCTAGCTGGAGGCTGTGGCTTGGCAGGTCAAAAGACTGGTGGTGGGGGCCGTGCTGGTGGCTGTGGCTTGGCAGATCGAAAGACTGGTGGTGGTGGTCGTGCTGGAGGCTGTGGCTTGGCATGACGAAATTCAGGTGGTGGTGGCCGAGCTGGAGGCTGTGGCTTGGCATGGCGAAGCTGACCCACCCCACCTGAACAATTCCCAGCCCTAGCCCCCCCTCCTCAAGGAGCGGATCCCAGACGCGCTCCCCGCGGTCTGGAACCGTCTTTTGGGGTGGGTGGAGGGAGGTCGGAAGGGGGGCAGAATCCTCCCCTCCAAACTGTCCAAAAAGTCTCTCTTTTTCTACCTGGCACTTTGTGAGTGAGAAAAACATTTTTTGTGACATGGGCGTGACTTGAGTCCTGGGGGGCGGGACATGAAAACTGGGTGACTGTGATTGACATGCTCTTATTTCTAAAAACATGTTTTGATAGTGCTCTATCTTGGACTTAGAGTCTTTTGCTGGGGGCGGATGATCAAAAGAAAAATAGTTCAGAAAAAAAAAATCCTGGTCTGTGATGTCATCCTGGGGAAGCCGGGCAGGCTGCGGCCCATTTCCGCCCAGAGGGGAAGGAGCTTACAGGAGCGCTGTGTTCTGTCCGCTCACCTTCCCTGACGTCCTCGGTCTGGAGCGGCGCTTCCGGGACTGCGGTGACGCAGCGCCATCCTCGGACCAAATGGAGCTAATCGGAATTAGCTTTCCATTTGGCCCCCACATCAAATCTCGGTCCCCCATGGCACCTAGCGCTTCCCACCTTCCTTCCTCCATCCGCCAAGTTGCTTGCGGAAAAACGGATTGCTGGCAACATCTGTCACGACTTGGTCCTTGGCGTGGATTGTTTTTCCGTGGTGCAAAGCAACTTAACTGGACATGACGTGCAAGTGAGGACATGTTTTAATATTTAAACTCAAAAGGCTCAAAAGGGTATAAACAAAAGGCGCTCACAGCGGAGGTAAAAAACTTGACTAGGAATACAAAAGGCGCGCACAATGGCGGAGAACTATGAACATTAAACAAAAACTTACGTGACAAGGAACTGTGAACATGGCATGAAGAAGCGTGATCATAAAGGGTGCAGAGCATAAATGTGGAGCATGAATGTGATGTTGCCAGGATGAACAACAGAAACAGAAAAGCTTATATAGTGACATGATCAGTGAAAACAGGTGTGTGACTCTAACCGTAAACAGGTGCGTGACATGACAATGTGAACCAGGTGAAACTAATGGTTGCTATGGTGACAAATAAAAGTGCACAAAAAGTCCAAAACCAAATGCGAACATGACTAAAACAAAATATAATCACAGACATGACAACTACAGTAAATAGAATGACTAAGAAGAATGTACCAATGTAATTTGCACAGTAGTGAAAAAACATGAAAGTCAATAGCCAAGGTCTGACAGCCTTGGAATGCCATGCATTGACATACCATTGGTCTTTACTAATCATACATTGTTGTGAATTCAGAATTTTCTAAGTAGATTAGAACAGCCTTCAGACAATGAAACGTCAATATCAATATACTACTTTCCTCTCCATCTCCTAAGGCACAAATCATTTTCCATCCTTATCTTGCTTGACCCACCCATTCTTGCATTTTGCCCTGTGATCCTTTCATGAGAGTCAGTCCACATGTGCACACAACTCATGTCAGGCTTGTCACTGACAGTTTTGGTTATGTTTTAGTTTTCCCTCTGTTTGTGTTTTATTTCCTGTCAACGCTCTTATTTTTGTTCAGTTTCTTACTTGCCTCCCTTAGCGCTGTTCCCCTCAGCTGCCACTGATTGGCACCTGGCCACACCTGGTGTCAATCAGTCAGCTGCTATTTATACCTGCCTTGCCCTCCAGTCAGGCTGGAGTATTGTTTGCTGTATGCTGTGGACTGCCTGTTTCTTGTATGCTGTGAGCTATTCCCTGGATCCTGTCCCTGTTTCCTGGTTTCTGGTTCGTGTTTTCCTTGCATTTTTTGAACATTAAAACCAAGTTTTCTTGTACCAAGCCTACCATCTCTGCATCTTGGGGTTCGTCACCACCACTTCATGACAACTCAGTCCATTATCACATTGTGCACAGAATGCCACCGACATGCAGGGTCTCGCAACGGTAAACACCTGGCCAACATCCCAGCCCAAAACATGACGGGGCATATTTGAGTTCTTGTGAAAATTCCTCCCAAAACTGCTCAACGGCTCTCACTTATAGTGTTCCATAAGTCTTGATACCAAGTAAGCATTTTAACCACTGAGCTATAACACAGACAAAAATATTAGGCAAACAAACACAACAACTGTTTTCCTGTGACCACAATAAATGAATTTCCTCAAAGTAGAAATCATTAATTATTAATCAAATACTTTCATGCCTATGGCTACTATCAGTTTACGACCTTGTAGATACGATTTTCTACAATATTAGAGCCCTTTAGACATTAAATGACACCTTTCAGTCATTTTATACTCTTTTAATCCAATATACTAATGCTCCCCAAGGCTGAGCCAATCAGTGGCCACAATACTGAACAGTGCGCTCTAATTGTATTGGTCTCATCTAGTGGCCAATACTACTGTAGTTGATTGATGTATATTTCTACTTTATTAAGCCATTGCTATGATTGAAAATGCTTAAAGGGGAAATGCGCTTTTTTTTGGAATCGTTCACAATAATTATGAGAGACAAGAACACACACTTCTTTTTTTTTTTCTTTTTTTTTTTTACGACAAAAAAACTCTTGGAAGATGCGGCTAATGGAAGTCACCATTGTAGCCTTTAAAGCCCTCTAAAACAGGGGTCTCAAACACGCGGCCCGCGGGCTAATTGCGGCCCGCGGGCTAATTGCGGCCCGCGAGACGTTATTTTGCGGCCCCCACCTTAATATGAAAGTTTAATGTTAGTGCAGCCCGCGAGTTTTAAATGAATGGCGCTTGACAGCGTTGTGTGTGGAGCTGAAGGATTCTACCATTCATGGTGTGGTATAAGGCTCTTGACAATGTCAAGGGTGTGCCGTGATGGCACTGCCTTTAGTGTCCTCTAGAAACTGTCACCGCACCATCTTTTACTCCACACTAACAGTGTGCCGGCCCAGACACATGTTGTATGAGGCTTATGCAGACACACGCAAGGTATTGCAAGACATACTTGAGGAACAGCCATACATGTCACACTGAGGGTGGTCATATTTTATTTTATTTATTATTTAACACTGTTAATTTAAAACCAAAAAAATGTAGACTATGATTTAAAAAATAATGCCAAAAAATATTTGATGTGAAGACACACTATTTGAAGCGCAATGTAGAGAGGGACGAATGTATATTATAAATTGTGTGATACTTCTTTTTCTTCAAGTATATCATAAAAAAGTAGAAAAAATGTGTGTGACTGTACACATTTTTCTTTCAACTTGACAATTTGAGTTTGTATTTGTTACTACATGAATTGAAAACATCCTAAATAATTTTCACGTTGGGTACCCTTTTTTTGGCTTGAGCACCTTCTCCCTATACTCACTGTGCACTTTTCTGAACATATATGTTAATTAACGGAAATATGTGTTATGCATTACGCCGGATAGTCAAACCTCGAATTCAGCAGGAACAGTGTGGTTTTTGTCCTGGTCGTGGAACTGTGGACCAGCTCTATACTCTCGGCAGGGTCCTTGAGGTTGCATGGGAGTTTGCCCAACCAGTCTACATGTGCTTTGTGGACTTAAAGAAGGCATTCGACCGTGGTTCCAGACATGACCGCAATAAATGGGAAGTCCTGTGGGGAGTGCTCAGAGAGTATGGGGTATCGGACTGTCTGATTGTGACGGTCTGCTCCCTGTATGATCAGTGTCAGAGCTTGGTCCGTGTTGCCGGCAGTAAGTCGGACCCTTTTCCAGTGAGGGTTGGACTCCGCCAAGGCTGCCCTTTGTCACAGATTCTGTTCATAACTTTTATGGACAGAATTTCTAGACACAGTCAGGGCGTTGAAGGGATCCGGTTTGGTGGCTGCAGGATTAAGTCTCTGCTTTTTGCAGATGATGTAGTCCTGATGGCTTCATCTGGCCAGGCTCCTCAGCTCTCACTGGATCGGTTCGCAACTGAGTGTGAAGCGACTGGAATGAGAATCAGCACCTCCAAGTCCAAGTCCATGGTTCTCGCCCGGAAAATGGCGGAGGGCCATCTCCGTGTTGGGGAGGACATCTTGCCCCAAGTGGAGGAGTTCAAGTACCTCAAAGTCTTGTTCACAAGTGATGGAAGAGTGGATCGTGAGATCGACAGGCGGATCGGTGCGGCGTCTTCAGTAATGCGGACGCTTTATCAATCCGTTGTGGTGAAGAAGGAGCTGAGCCGGAAGGCAAAGCTCTCAATTTACTGGTCGATCTACGTTCCCATCCTCACCTATGATCATGAGCTTTGGGTTATGACCGAAAGGACAAGATCACCGGTACAAGCGGCCAAAATTATTTTCCTCCGCCGGGTGGTGGGGCTCTCCCCTAGAGATAGGGTAAGAAGCTCTGTCATCCGGGGGGAGCTCAAAGTAAAGCCACTGCTCCTCCACATCGAGAGGAGCCAGATGAGGTGGTACGGGCATCTGGTCAGGATGCCACCCAAACGCCTGGAGCTGGACAAAGTGGCTGGGGAGAGGGAAGTCTGGGCTTCCCTGCTTAGGCTGCTGCCCCCGCGACCCGGCCTCGGATAAGCGGAAGAAGATGGATGGATGAATGGATGTGTTATGCATTACCAATTAGGTATAGTATAATATGTAAATTACTTTCCTAGTGTTTACAAGCCATCCATCCATTTTATACCGCTTGTCCCGTTCCAAATGTATTTATTAAGAACAAACATGTCACACTCAACACAACCTGCTCACTGAACATAAAAAATCTAAATTACACCCATTTAAATCCATTGCAAGGCATGATAGGAAAATGCAAAAAAACTCTCCTCACCTATGCATGTTTGGCGCATTTTAGCTGCGAGATATTTCTGATTGATAACTTTAAGGAAGCCGTCATGAAGGGAAACAGGGTAGGAGTTGAACTTTCTCATGGTCTTGATATTCAATTTGAATAATTATTAATTATATACATTATATTATTATAATTAGACCTAGACTTACACTTCCTTTAATTGTCATTCAAATTTGAACTTTACAGTACGAAACGACATTGTGTTGCATTGCATTGTGCATGATTACACATTGCATAATGTGTAATCATGTGTATATATATATATGTGATATATATATATACATATACATAGTATATATACATATACATATATATACTGTACATACATATATACATACATATATACACACACACACACACGCATATACAGTATATATATATATATATATATATATATATATATATATATATATATATATATACAGTATATATACATATATATATATATATATATATATATATATATATATATATATATATATATATATATATATATATATATATATATATATATATATATATATATATATATATATATATATATATATATATATATATATATATATATATATATATACAAAAAACATCGTGTTAAGCTAGTTGCCAAAAATGTGTCACAGATTGTGAATGGTTGTTTGTTTATGTGTGCCCTGTGATGATCTGTGAATCATCCTATCACCCTGAACAGGATAAATGAGAAAAGAAATGCACAATAATTCACTTAGATGTGGCAGCAACTGTTAGTTCCTACTTCCGGAATTAATCACAAGTGTGTTTTCTAATCATGGCAGACTTGGACAAATGAGGATTTACAACCTTATACTTTTGAAGCTACATATACTGCCATAACATGACGTGCTCAGACGTGGCGTCCAGTTAAGTTAGTAAAATATAATTAACGCCTTCTGGGTTGCTCCTTTGTACCAGGGCAACGGGATAATGTGGCTTTGTAGACATGATCATGTGCAAACCAGGGACCAAATTCTGATTTCAGTAGTGGGTTCGGTGGCACAATTGGCTTGAGTACAAGGGGCGTGGTTTGAAGGATTAGATGCATGTTTTGGGTCTTTAAAAATACATGATAAATTATTTTTAGTGCAAAATAAAGTAAAAGTAAATAATAAAAGCAACAATAGTGGGCTGATATGATAAATGATGACACATACTGCAGTGCATCCGGGAGAGGTGTGTCTCGCAAGGCGGCTAAGTTTGTTATTAAGTTTCACCCTGTCATTTATTAACTAACATTTTACAAGCTATTTTTGCTTCTCAGCATCTCACGCCTCGGGGGCGGGGCCTATGGAAAATTCCCATTGACCAGTCCACCTGTGTAACCTGCTCTCTCATGGTCCGATGTAATGCACTGTAAAACAGGGGTTCTTAACCTACACAGGGGCCAGGCCCACCCAAATATTAATACTGAATTAGCAATCGTACTCTTGATTTTAATCATTTTATTATTAAAATATATTTAACCTACTTACAGTTTAACATGATAAAAACCTTGTCAAATGGTATGAAACCATGAACCATGAAACCAAAAGAAGGGACTTTTAAAATCTGATGAACATTTTTTACATACAAAATTACGCAGTGCTAAAATAAGAACGTAAACTTAATTAATAATACATATGTTTCTTATATAAACTCTCAATAAAATTAAAGTGCAAGTAAATATACAGCCTAATCACTTTAGTCATATTTGCTCTTAGGAAACTTCTCCATGACTTCTGCTCCAGACTTCTTCTGTTTGTTTGAAATTGTCATTACTGCCACACATGATGAAAAAGTGTATTACAACAGAGTACCGCTGCGTCCTATACGGACCACAGCAGAGAGAGACATATTTTTGGCGGCCTTCTAGGGGGCGCTCGCAGCTCTATGGTTAAGAAGCACTAAACTCAGGGTATTCGCGGGGTCTTAAAAAGTCTAAAAAAAGTTTTAAATCCAATCATTTGAATTTAAGGCCTTAAAATGTCAAAAATTCTCATAAAGGTCTTAAATACGATTTTGAAAGGTCTTAAAAATCATTGACGTTACTTTTATTTAAAACATGCATAAACTTCGGTCTCGCTTTGAAATGTTTAGATTTTTGAGGACGCTATAACGTAACTACACAGCGGAACTAACTGTGCTGCCCGGTCAGAATTTATCGAACACCACAAGCTATTGCTGTGCGCGCGCAGCTGTGTATTGACAGCTTAGTTAGCATAGCAGTGGAGAAAACTTAACGAAAGCCCACAGCAAAGCCAAATTAGTTGCATAAGATGGGTAAGTAAAAGTTCAACAATTACGTCTCCTGAACGATCAATTTAATGCATGGTTGAAGCCGGTGGATGGAAACGTATAAAGTGTTTATTACCCAGATGTGCAGCCATCAAGGAGGGAAGCGATTGTGAACATGGCGGTGAAAGTGAATGGATTTATAATATAAAAGTCAAAAATCCAGGATAAGTCAGTGTCAAAAGATGTTGAAATGCCATTTGCACAACTTTACAAAGATAAAAGTAACACCCCAAAAGAGTGTTATGTGGGTTAAGTGGTGCCAATTGCTGAAGGAGATCAATATGAGAAGTTTAGTAGTGAAATCATGTTATTACATACAGTAAGCACACACTCATTTTCTCTGTGGGAGTAGTGTAAAACTATAAAAAACATAATTCTCTTATATTATTTCTATTATTTGTTCCAATAATTTCAGGTCAGCTTCTCATGCCTAATCTTTTTCTCCAAGTTTATACAGCAACTGACATTAAAAGCGGTTGCCTGTGTTTACACTCATCTTATTGTGGGGTGAGGAAAGCAATGGAGATTTGCGAATGTCATCTTGTCATGCCTAAATAAAAAGTCATTATTGTTTAATATCATTATTTTTTCAAAAAAGTCCAAAAAAAATGGAAAAATGTATCCATACACACCAGATACAAAATGAGCTGAGCACATTTGAATTTTTTATCACATTATTCACATCCAAAATCTGTTTAAGGCTTGCAAGCCATAATCGCATTCCTTCTTTTTAGACAATGACTCTGTCTGCACACTCTGTTTTTCACAACTTTGTGCAGATACAGTAGTACTGTAGATGTTTTTATTGGTTTGCTCTATTCTGACAGCCGAAAAAAACATGACCAAAGTTAACCATTTAGCTTTAGCAGAGATGCCAACAGTCCCTTTCACAGACAATATATTGTTGTGCTTTCCTCTACCATTGCTGATGTTGATGCTACATGAAAACACTTGATATGAAGGACACTGCACCTTTTGCAAGATAACAATTCTATCGCAAATCTGAAAATTGGTTGTTACGAAGTTTGCTAATATTTTTTTCAATTAGTTTACACTAGAGAAGCTTAATGCTAACAAAACTGCTATCAGCTATGCAGGCAATGTTAAGTGGAGATAAACTCTGTTGATGCACTTCATCTTTGACACAGTCAGGTCCACATGACATTGGTGAGCCTTTGGCGTGAGCTATGTGGAATTACAACATGGGACACGCTAAGCCAGGAGTGACAAACGTACGAGGGCCGGATCAGGCCCGCGGACAGTTTTTTTCCGGCCCGCGTGATGAGTTTGCCAAGTATAAAAATAAAAAGGTTTTCAATGAAATAAACTGCTGATCTAAATGTATCCACTAGATGTCACAATAGCAATTCTGTTAGGCAAGCAAACGGTTTATACCGGGGCAAAGCAAGAGGTACACAGTAAAGGGTAACTGTGGCTCCTTTTTTTCGACCCACATGAAACTTAAAACCTGCTGTTTTATGTCTTCTGCTTCGAACACATTGTCCTTTGGAACCCTCGTTGCCCCAAAATGTCTCTGTCAAACACAAAAAAGGTGAACTTAGCCATTTTGAATAGTTTTTACCTCCGTTTCTTACAATTTGTTGAGTTAGCACTTGATTGATACGTGGACATGACAAAGGAGGTATTTGTTACCTAGAAGAGTTTACATGTTGTGTGTTTTGTTCAATCCCAGAAAGACTGTGACTTAAAGTCTAATCTTGGCTTTGTAGATACACTGAGACCAAGTCTAAGCACATTGTGTTTTTGAAGCTGCACCAATTTCCTCAGAATTTTCGACAAACTTGAAGTGTTTTGTCCAGAGAATTATTTGTAATTTGTACGTTTTCATAATGTGCTTGTTCTATTTTTTGCCAAAGTACAACAAAGAAAACAACCTGGAGTTGTCTTTATTTTTAAATGATCATGCCTTGATTTTACCATTCCGGCTCACTTGGGAATAGATTTTCCTACATGCAGCACCTGAGCTAAAATGAGTTTGACACTCCTGTGCTAAGCCATCAACACGGAACGCCAACAACACGGCCAATGGTCGTACCTGCGACCGTTAAAGGCCTACTTAAATTAGATTTTCATATTTAAACGGGGATAGCAGATCCATTCTATGTGTCATACTTGATCATTTCGCGATATTGCCATATTTTTGCTGAAAGGATTTAGTAGAGAACATCGACGATAAAGTTTGCAACATTTGGTCGCTGATAAAAAAAGCCTTGCTTGTACCGGAAGTAGCGTGACGTCACAGGTTGAAGGGCTCCTCACATCTGCACATTGTTTACACCAGCAGCAAGAGCGATTCAGACAGAGAAAGCGACGATTACCCCATTAATTTGAGCGAGGATGAAAGATTTGTGGATGAGGAAAGTGAGAGTGAAGGATTAGAGTGCAGTGCAGGACGCCAGGGTGATCTTTTTTCGCTCTGACCGTAACTTAGGTACAAGGGCTCATTGGATTCCACACTTTCTCCTTTTTCTATTGTGGATCACGGATTTGTATTTTAAACCACCTCGGATACTATATCCTCTTGAAAATGAGAGTCGAGAACGCGAAATAGACATTCACAGTGACTTTTATCTCCACGACAATACATCGGTGAAGCACTTTAGCTTCGGAGCTAACGTGATTGCATCGTGCTTAACTGCATATAGAAACAGAAGAAACATGCCCCTGACTGGAAGGATAGACAGAAGATCAACAATACTATTATTACTTCCACTATCAGAAGACACCGAACCAAACCCTGGACCTGTAACCACACGGTTAATGCTGTCCAGCCTGGCGAAGCCTAGCAATGCTGTTGCTAACAACGCCATTGAAGCTAACTTAGCTACGGGACCTCGACAGAGCTATGCTAAAAACATTAGCTCTCCACCTACGCCAGCCCTCATCTGCTCATCACCACCCGTGCTCACCTGCGTTCCAGCGATCAACGGCGCGACGAAGGACTTCACCCGATAATCGGTGCGGTCGGCGGCTAGCGTCGGATAGCGCGTCTGCTATCCAACGCAAAGTCCTCCTGGTTGTGTTGCGGTAGCCAGCCGCTAATACAGAGATCCCCCCTACAGATTTCTTCTTTGCTGTCTCCATTGTTCATTACACAAATTGCAAAAGATTCACCAACACAGATGTCCAGAATACTGTGGAATTTTGCGATGAAAACAGACGACTTAAGCTGGCCACCGTGCTATTCCAAAATGTCTGCTTCAACCCGTGACGTCACGCGCAAACGTCATCATACCGAGACGTTTTCAGCCGGATATTTCCCGGGAAATTTAAAATTGCACTTTATAAGCTAACCCGGCCGTATTGGCATGTGTTGCAATGTTAAGATTTCATCATTGATATATAAATTATCAGACTGTGTGGTCGGTAGTAGTGGGTTTCAGTAGGCCTTAAAGTTGACCAACTTTCGGAAGAACAACACACGCCCGTGCTTAGAGCACATCGAAGCCCAGTTCTAACTTAGAGGAATTATCCAGGACGTAGTTTGAAGTATTTCCACATACTGTAGTGGTCGTGTGGTAATGTCCATGTGACGGCCATAGTAAGGACTTTTGGAGGATCCGCCAGACAACCAGTGAGTTTTTGAATGAGTTGAAATAAGTGTAAAGGTGAATTTAGGGTAGGGCTGGACAATCAAGCAATTTTTGATTATAGCTTCTCACTATTATTAAAGTATAATCATGGAAAAAAAAACACGATTATTGAGCCGTGCAACGTGCATGTGACGGTGAAACAGATGAGGAGCAAATGAGTGGAAAAAAAGAGCATGTCTACTAGGAGTTTAGGATCTCACCACGGTTGCTACTTTTTATTCAACACAACGCTACTGTATCTAATCAATAATCACTAAACTCAACAAAAAAGTAAGGCATAGGATTGCTGCGTTCTCAAAACCGCGGACGGAGTCACATAATTGGCCAATAAAATGGAATCCGCTGACAAACGCAAAGTAATATCAGGGAAATAAATGTAAGTGAAATGTTGTCATTGTGATGAGAAGGAACATTTGTTTGGAAAAATAATGTGTCCGGTAGCGCTAATTTATCCTCAACTCACTCAACCGCCCCAGCCTGAACTAAACGATGTCAAGACAGCCACTTGAAACTGCGATTAAACTACTAAGCTGAAGATACCAAGAATAATCCATACACCCACAACTAGGGTTGGGTATCGAGTATCGATTGGAACCGGGACTAACTTTCCGATTCTCCCGGAATCGTTCAAAAGTTTAAATTTCGATTCCTAGTTTCGATACCCAGTCCGCCGACCGGAAAAAAAGAATAAGTCCGCTGACCGGAAGAAGAAGCCGCTGAACACCAACGAAGAAGCGCCCACCGCCGAAAGTGTTAGCATAGCCGAGCCTATGTAGCCGAGCGAGTCAGTCAAGCATGGATAGCGGGCGTCGGCGGTCGAAAGTGTGGCTTTATTTTACTAAAAAAAATGAAATATCGGCGAAATATAACACGTGCGACAGGACTGTTTCGTGCTTAGGAGGGTGCACGTCGAACATGATGAAGCACCTCCGAGTTCATGAAGTACAAATATATGCATGTCCCGTCTTCGACGCGCTGCGCCGACCATCCTCCTCCTGCTGTCAGATCTCGCTTTCTCCTATTTATGCCTTCAAGCTTCTTCCACACCCAGCGAACGTGTATTTTCCACAGCAGGAGACACTATATGTCCAGAACGCTCACGCATCCTGCCTGAGAAGGCGGATATGGTCATTTTCCTAAACAAGTACTGTCTCTGATTTTAAACTGTACCTGCTGCTAATCTGGACTGGGTTTTGCAAGTTGTTTCTTATTGTTTATTTGCTTTTCTGCACCAGGTTAGCCCATCAGTGGGAGCACGGTAACATGTTTAAGTACCTGCAGCATTATACACTTGTGTGTGTAAATGTGTTTTCATGAGGTTTCCTGCAGCATCATACACTTATGTGTAAATGTGTTTTCATGAGGTTTTCAAAAATAAAGCTCTCTTGAGGAAAGTGTACCCCTGTGAAAATGTATTTATAATATTTATATTCAAGTTCATAGATTTGATATTTATATTCTAGTTGAAAACAGCCCTGTGAGGAATTTATAGTAAAGTTCATAAAAAGTTAATAGAATTAAAATTGATGGAGAATGTCAGACTATTTCATTCAGAAAGACTGAATGTAGGTTAGCTAGCTCATTTAAAATATCCCAAACTTTTTTTTGACCCTGCCTCTTAAAAGAATCGGAACAGAGAATCGCCAGGAATCGGAATCGAAACAAAGAAATCAAATAACAGCATAAAGTGAGTCGTCTCTTTACTCGCCAAGCTGAGAACAACAGCACAGCACACCTCCTCCCCTTTTACAATAATAGCACGGTGCGCCACATCCGGTCTGACTGTGCTAACAAAATAAAGGTGTCAAAAAATACCTTGCACAAGCATATGTACTTAAAGCACTTATTGATACATTTACAAACGTATTATGTTTTGACCTAAAATACCAGTCAAAATTGTTCAAAGATGTATTGCACCAATAAATGTGAAGATTTTTGCATTTAATTAACACTTTATTAAATTGTATTTTATGTCAAAAAGCACACACTGAATTAAAAAGAAAACACAAAAACAGAATTTTATTGAATGTATTGTTTTTGCTAATATTATTATTTTAATTGTTGTAGTGTGTTCATTACTAATTTATATTCCGTTTTTTTAACTATATTTAAAGTGGCGTTTCAGTGGCACAAAAAATACTCGTTTTCAAATAAAGGAGTAATCGTGTTATTAATCGTGATTACAATATCAATCATTATTATTTATTCGTCCAGCCGTACTGTACGGGTGTTATTTCATGTTTAGAGGGCTCTAATTATGTTAAAATGGTATTTATTTTGAGCGTTGCAGTTATGAGGTCAGAAATCATGATGGCCACATCCACTCAAGCAATTTTTTGCAATTGCCTTTTAAAAGTTAAAGTACCAACGATTGTCACACACACACGAGATGTGGCGAAATTATTCTCTGCATTTGACCCATCACCCTTGATCACCCCTATGAACAAAATAAAAATACCTTCTGCAACCTTCAAACGTGGTAGATAAAGACAAAACACAGAGAAAACTTTGTTAGTGATGTAGTATGCCTCTACTACATGAAAAAAGGTGATTGACAGTTCAGTAACATGACTGAATATTCACGTCTAAAACGTATACAGCTGATTGAGTGCGACAAAACTTAGGACCTGATTTCCTAAGATCCAAATACCACGCGCTAAACAGCGTGGGCAAAAAATACAATAAAATAAAATAGCATACTATGTTGCGCGTGATCTACTAACTGCGTGTACAATTGAAAAAGGGTGCAGACTGCCTTATTTAAATGAGGATTTTTCGTGCACCACTGAGACAATCTTTTTCTGTACATTCAAGTTATTAAGCTCCTACCTGTGTGCACTTTGTTGAACTGCCAGCACACATCTATAATCTGTACCACCTTTTCTGAATCGCAATCTAGACAACAGAGACATATGCACAGTGACACTTACTTTTGTGCAAGAAAGAATGTTACACTAACCATGATCTCAAAATCCTCTCCCGACATAAATGTTCAGGAACTAATTGTTTTAGGACATCAACTGGTTGTAGAGGGACAGACACATCATGTCTGACAAATTGTTTCACATTTATCAGGACAGCAGACACATGGAAAAACTAAAGGTTTGTTCAAATAAACCTGGTTAGGTTCACAGAGTTTGACTTACCTCTCTTTTGGAATGGAAAACTTTGAATTTCCCTTATCTCAGGTTTCACACACTCAAAGTTGTCACTTTAACCTGCTTTCTGGAATCAAAGTAAGTGATGATGAGGCCCTAAGTACTTGAGGTTGGCTGAGCTTTTGTAAAGTTTAAGGATTTGTTTTCTCCCATATAAATATGTAATTTACGGAAAAATCTGTCATACATATTAATATGAAATTAATATAGCGGCGAACGTTCAATAATAAGGATGCTTGAATCAAATTAAGAATGTTTAAGACTACTTAAAACTCCTATCAAAAATACAAAAATGTCCATTCTCTTTGGATAGCAGCAAATCTAGGATGGACCACTTTACTCAAAACAGACGTGCAGCTGAGGTAGGCTCCAGCATGAATTACCATGAATTGATTAACGTGGACCCCGACTTAAACAAGTTGAAAAACTTACTCGGGTGTTACCATTTAGTGGTCAATTGTACGGAATATGTACTGTACTATACAATCTACTAGTAAAAGTTTCAATCAATCAATCAAAGCACCCCCCGCGACCCCGAAAGGGATAAGCGGTAGAAAATAGATGGATGGATAATAAACGTATTTGTGGAACTATAAGAGAAACCAGGCCCGGCCCTAACCAATCTGGCGCCCTAGGCAAGATTTTAGGTGGCGCCCCCCCACATCGGCAGTGAAGTGTATATACTCACAAGAAACCGAATAGCTTTGTCTTTGACCTTTTTTTTACTTAAAGAAAGCAAATTAACAATCAGAATAGTTAACAAGATAAAAAAAATATGGATAAATAAATGAATACAAAAAATAAAAAATGAATATATGAAATACAATATTTTTTACATACATAAACACAAAATAAAACGTGTCAACAAGTTGCATAAAATAAATTAAAAGTACAATATAAATAAGGCACTGCACAAAACAAGATATCAAACCAGTATGACTTTAACAACTATATTACAAAAAAGGGGATCCTACAGAGTTCTCTATTTGTGCTTTTTAATATTGCATTAACTAGAATGACTTACAAATTACTGTACACCAGGGAGTACTGTAATTACCTAACGTTACATTATTATTTTCCATAACAATTTAGCCCCCTCCACAATATTAACCCGACGTTAAAACAGAACTAGCTATTTATTGATTAGCAATTGCCGAATCGTGTAACATTAGCTTAAAAGCCAGGTTACTATCACATTCTGTAACAGACAAATAATTTCATGTAGGCTAACGTTACCTACCTGCTACCTCTGTCTTTTTCTCGTTTCTCCTCTTCTTTTCTCTTTTTTCTTCCCTGGGCACCTGACAGTTTTGGCCGTTTTGACATCTTGTGTTGATTTTTTTATGTGGTGACGTCCAAAAAGAGTCATGATACGGGAAGGGAGGGGGCGCACTGTGCCGGGGGGGGGGGGGGGGCGTAATGTTGTAACAAATAATATTTCTATTAAATAGGCTTTACTTTGCATTTTAATTAACGTGGGATTATTTTATGTATTTAGAAATAATAGTACCAACTTCTTTTTTTTCTTTTTCCCTCCAACATTTGTGGCACTGGCGTGGCGCCCCCTGATGGACGGCGCCCTTAGCATTTGCCTATACGGCCTATGCCACGGGCCGGCCCTGAGAGAAACCTATGTACAGGTTTCACTTTTGCATCTCATTGACCATAACTGTTGTGCGTTGAAGGACCCTCAATTAAAGTTAGAAACATAGGTGTGACTTGTTTTTAAAGACAGGGTTTGTACTAATAATAATATAATCCATATATATATATATAAACATATATATATATATATAACTTTTTTCATCAAGTGCTACCTCAGAAAAATACTTGGCTCTCTGTGTACAGCCATGATGACCAACATTAAAACACAGTAGTATAGTAAGCCTAAGTGTTCATTAAAAATAAGCTAGATATTTTATTTAACAAGTACATTTAATATTTTGGCCAATGTAACATTACACACAGTTTGAACAGTAACGCTGTTTCAATATAAGAAAATAAATCACAAAAAAATGTTGGCATACCATTAGATAGAGCCCGCTTACCACAGTTTGAAAATCACTGATTATGATAGTAACAATGATTTGTCATTATGATTCATACTACCAACTGATGATGAACCTGTGTGCATCAGATCATTTGTAATTTACATTCAAAAGTAAAGGAAAACACAACATATTTATCAATCAATGTTTATTTATATTTATATAGTATATATTTATAATAAATAATGATTGGTTACATGATTATTTAAATGAATATTCTTACAATTTAGGCAGCACGGTGGAAGAGGGTTAGTGCATGTGCCTCACAAAACAAAGACCCTGGGTTTGATCCCCAGGCTCAGGGTCTTTCTGTGTGGAGTTTGCATGTTCTCCCTGTGACTGCGTGGGTTCCCTCCGGGTACTCCGGCTTCCTCCCACCTCCAATGACATGCATCTTGGGATAGGTTGATTGGCAACACTAAATTGGCCCTAGTGTGTGAATGTGAGTGTGAATGTTGTCTGTCTATCTGTTTGGCCCTGCGATGAGGTGGCGACTTTTCCAGGGTGTACCCCGCCTGACGCCCGAATGCAGCTGAGATAGGCTCCAGCACCCCCTGCGACCCCGGAAGGGACAAGCGGTAGAAAATGGATGGATGGATATTCTTACAATTTATATTGAATTTGTTGGCACTTTTTTGTAAAAAAAAATTACAAAAAATTTAAAAAATATATTTAAAACGTATTCATGGGGTTTTATCTAAATATTTTAAGATATTTAAATACATTTAAAAAGACAAAAAACATATTTAAGGTTTTTACATGTGTTTAAAAATGCTGGTTTCAACCAAACCTATGCAAAAATTTATATTTTAGTGCATGTAAACATAACAAATGTGTGTCGGTGGGGCGGCAACGTTAGGTTTAGGGTGGGTTGGGGGTCCCTTAAGACAGTGTTTTTCAACCACTGTGCCGCGGCACACTAGTGTGTCGTGAGATACAGTCTAGTGCAGGGGTCCCCAAACTTTTTGACCCGGGGGCCGCATTGGGTTAAAAAACGGGCCAGGCTGTATATATATATATATATATATATATATATATATATATATATATATATATATATATATATATATATATATATATATATATATATATATGTGTATAGCGCACTTTCCGCGCGCGATGATGTCACGTTATCGATGAGAAAATGCATTTTTAGACAATATGATTTGCCTGAGCGGCTAGGAGACACTGTGAGTAGCAAGCGGTACAAAGTAGATAAGAAAAAAAAAAAAAGAAAAAAAATCTTTTTTTTTTTTTAGTAATTGGAACTTCCTGCAGGCCTGATTTTGGACGCTGGCGGCCCGCTAGCCGTAGTTTGGGGACCCCTGGTTTAAAGTCATATCCAACAGTTGCGACAACGACTTTTTACTGTCTACTGAGTTTCAATTTTTGAATGATTTCTGCTGGTGGTGTGCCTTTGGATTTTTTCAATGAAAAAAATGCGCCTTGGCTCAAAAGAGGTTAAAAATCACTGCGTTAAGGTGTCTGGCTTATTATGACCAGAATTTGGCGCTATTCCCCTGCTAATCATCCATCCATCCATTTACTACCGCTTGTCCCTTACGGGGTTGCGGGGGGTCCTAATCATCCTAATCATAATTGTAATAATAATAGATGAATGGCGAATAATATATATATATATATATTTATTTTATTATATTCACCAGTGCTAGCTCGAATGGGGCATTGTTTGTGACCACATAAAGCCATGGTTTGTTTAATGTGGTTTTTTTTAAAGCTTATATAATGTTGTCGTACGAACATTGCTGTATGTGACGCGCCCCTCCCCATGTGTCGACTTCCGTGAGCTACACGGTTTTACTCAAACCGACATCGGTGTATGTTGAACACGGTTGACATGTTTCGCGCCGCTCTCAGGATTAACGTGTTTGCAGTCTTGCTTTCCATTCTGCTTCTTATCGGGTAAGCCCTTTTTAAAATATTTTAAAACATTTTTTAGTCCGAACTTTAGAAAAACTGTGACTGTAACTAAACGTTCTCCTTTCTTCATATGATATGACGAAAGTTACTTGATAAAAACAAAATGGGAAAAAAAACGATTTATCACGGGATGAAAGTTCAAAGTAATACATATTTATTGGGAGTTTATATTTTAATTTCCTGTTTTTCTAGTTTTGTCAGATTTTCAGCATGGTAATTTGTGTCATTACTCTTTATTACTCAACATTACACAATATAGGAAACGCATAACTGAAGTAGACAGTACAGTACAATAAATACAATATCTCAATTAATCTAATACTGATATTCGGACCTGTGCTAGATACATTTATGAAACCTCACACTTGTTCAGCACAACAGTAAACTTTAATTATAGATTACCCTTTCACATGGTGCTGTATACTGTACAGCACAGGTGTTAAACTCAAGGCACAGGGGCCAGATGTGGCCCGCCACTTCATGTTATGTGGCCCGCGAGAGGCTGGCTAAATGCATTTGTTCTTTAAATTTTAGCAGGAAAAAATGCACTCAATGCAATTGCACATCCTCTAAACGTTATTATTTTCTGATCATGAGGGTTGTGCGATACCACTGTTAGGCACAATTTTGGAAACCGATGCCAGTGATGATGAAATTATGTATTTTTTTTATGGCATTGATTACAAATAAGGATGTTGTTTTTTTTAAACACTATAAAACCATTTACACTGCACACTAGAGTTGTCCCGATACCAATATTTTGCTACCGGTACCAAAATGTATTTAGATACTTTTCGATACTTTTCTAAATGGAGGGGACCACAAAAACAAAAAATCTTGGGGTACATTAAACATATGTTTCTAATAGCAATTTTGCCCCTAAATAAAATAGTGAACATAGAAGACAACTGGTCTTTTAGTAGTAAGTAAGCAAACAAAGGCTCCTAATTTAGCTGCTGACCTATGCAGTAACATATTGTGTCATTTTCCATTCTATTATTTTGTCAACATTAAGGACAAGTGGTAGAAAAAGGATTATTAATCTACTTGTTCATCTACTGTTAATATCTGTTTACTTTCCTTTTTAACATGTTCTATTTATTACATTTTAACAGAAGTGTAATCACTTGCTAATCTGTTGTTTGATACTTAACATTAGTTTTGGATGATCGTGATACCACACATTTGGGTATCAATCCGATACCAAGTCGTTACAGGATCATACATTGGTCATATTCAAAGTCCTCATGTGTCCAGGGACATATTTCTTGGGTTTATAAACATAATATACATTTTTTAAAAACGAAAGAAGATATTGTGATGCCAAAAAATATTGATGTGCCAGAGTGTACTGTCACGACCAGAGCAGGACTCTGAACACAGATGCAGGATTTTAAGACAATATATTTATTTGGACAAGGGAAGGGGTCCAAAACAGGAGAAACAAACAGGCTATAAAAAACACAACTGACCTGAGCTCTAAACTAACAAAAATATCAATAACTCAAAAACGCTCCGTCTACGGAGGGAAAAAGGGGCTATGAACAAAAAACTACTAAATATAACAAAAGCCGCTCCAACGGAGGTGATGCTAGGAAGCTATTCTTACCTGAGAAAACTTACAAATCAAAATATTCTCGTGGATCCAAAAAAGGTACAAGAAACGTGGCTGTGGACAATGCTATGGCAAGGGAACGCTGGAGGTACGCACACGAAGTACCGAGACACTCTGGCACAAGACAAGAGGAGGACGAGACATTTATACACATGAGGGAGTGTGATACAGGTGGGCACAATCAGGCAATCAGGAGAGACATCAGACCAGTGAAACAAGAGGAAGGGGAAGTGACCTGAAACGAGAGGGAGAGTTAACCTTTCAAAATAAAACAGGAAATGACAAGACAACATGACACCAGACAAAACCCAGACAAGACTTCACCCAGGTGTGACACAGTGGAAGTGAATCATTTATCACAACATCCAGTTTCGGTGAGCAAAGTCTATTCAAGACGACTGAATTTTTCGGTGCATCACTTGTCAATAGTGCGCAAATAATAGGCTATAAGTAATCTATAAATATATATTTTGATTCCGAAGAAATGGCAATTGTCCAAAGAAATAGCAATTGTTGATGCCTCTTCTACTTAACAGCCATAAACAAATTAGAACCCTTCCAAATATAGTACAATATTTACATCCATTCATACATTATATTACTTTAATTCATTTCCACGTAAAAATAAGCTCAGCTAAAAGATGTGGCGCCTTTATTTTATTTTGTAGTAGTAGCGACTTCCTCCCGGTCAACTTCCTTTGCTTTTACTTTATCGCACTGTGCATGCAAGTGACGTCAAGGCCAATTGGGGCCACATTCGCGTTTACACTGGAGTCTGATAAAAATCACATTTTACTTGCAGTGTAAACAGTCAGCTGGAAAAAACAGATAAAAAAATACTGATTTGGGCCACTTTGGACTGCAGTGTTAACGTAGTCTTAGGAACATGCATAAGACATAAAGAAGGGTCTTGTACAAAGTTAAGTCATTTGATGCGAATGCAATGGATAGAACTACAAGAATGGAATTTTAATGAGACAATTGATGTAATTGATTGTGCAAAATACGCGTTTCAGAATTAAATGCATACACTTGTACTGTATGCTTTCAATTAAAGCCGAGTCTGAGCCGGTTACAATTTTCCCTAACGGACCATCCCATTGGTCGAGATCTCGCCCACTGATCTCAACTGGGTGTGGAACTAAGAATCCCTCTTTGTGGCCAATTATCAGTTCGACTTTCATCAATCAATCAATCAATGTTTATTTATATAGCCCTAAATCACAAGTGTCTCAAAGGGCTGTACAAGCCACAACGACATCCTCGGTACAGAGCCCACATACGGGCAAGGAAAAACTCACCCCAGTGGGACGTCGGTGAATGACTATGAGAAACCTTGGAGAGGACCGCATATGTGGGTAACCCCCCCCCCCTCTAGGGGAGACCGAAAGCAACGGATGTCGAGTGGGTCTGACATAACATTGTGAAAGTCCAGTCCACAGTGGATCCAACACATCAGCGGGAGTCCAGTCCACAGCGGGGCCAACAGGAAACCATCCCGAGCGGAGACGGGTCAGCAGCGCAGAGATGTCCCCAACCGATGCACAGGCTAGTGGTCCACCCGGGGTCTCGGCTCTGGACAGCCAGCACTTCATCTATGGCCACCGGACCTATGCAACTCCCCCTCGCAAGGGACAGGGGAGAAGAGGAGAGAAGAAAAGAAACGGCAGATCAACTGGTCTAAAAAAGGGGGGGTCTATTTAAAGGCTAGATTATACAAATGAGTTTTAAGATGGGACTTAAATGCTTCTACTGAGGTAGCATCTCTAACTGTTACCGGGAGGGCATTCCAGAGTACTGGAGCCCGAATAGAAAACGCTCTATAGCCCGCAGACTTTTTTTTGGCTCTGGGAATCACTAATAAGCCGGAGTTCTTTGAACGCAGATTTCTTGTCGGGACATATGGTACAATACAATCGGCGAGATAGGCTGGAGCTAAACCGTGTAATATTTTATACGTAAGTAGTAAAACCTTAAAGTCGCATCTTAAGTGCACAGGAAGCCAGTGCAAGTGAGCCAGTATAGGCGTAATATGATCAAACTTTCTTGTTTTTGTCAGAAGCCTTGCAGCCGCATTTTGTACCAACTGTAATCTTTTAATGCTAGACATAGGGAGGCCCGAAAATAAAACGTTACAGTAATCGAGACGAGACGTAATGAACGCATGAATAATGATCTCAGCGTCGCTAGTGGACAAGATGGAACGAATTTTAGCGATATTACGGAGATGAAAGAAGGCCGTTTTAGTAACACTCTTAATGTGTGACTCAAACGAGAGAGTTGGGTCAAAGATAATACCCAGATTCTTTACCGAGTCTCCTTGTTTAATTGTTTGGTTGTCAAATGTTAAGGTGGTATTATTAAATAGATGTTGGTGTCTAGCAGGACCGATAATCAGCATTTCCGTTTTCTTAGCGTTGAGTTGCAAAAAGTTAGCGGACATCCATTGTTTAATTTCATTAAGACACGCCTCCAGCTGACTACAGTCCGGCGTGTTGGTCAGCTTTAGGGGCATGTAGAGTTGAGTGTCATCCGCATAACAGTGAAAGCTAACACCGTACTTGCGTATGATGTCACCCAGCGGCAGCATGTAAAATACTAAAGAGTGCAGGGCCAAGAACCGAACCCTGGGGAACTCCGCACGTTACCTTGACATAGTCCGAGGTCACATTGTTATGGGAGACGCACTGCATCCTGTCAGTAAGATAAGAGTTAAACCAAGACAAGGCTAAGTCTGACATACCAATACGTGTTTTGATACGCTCTAATAAAATATTATGATCGACGGTATCGAAAGCGGCGCTAAGATCAAGAAGCAGCAACATAGATGACGCATCAGAATCCATCGTTAGCAATAGATCATTAGTCATTTTTGCGAGGGCTGTCTCCGTAGAGTGATTTGCCCTGAAACCGTATTGAAAAGGTTCACAGAGATTGTTAGTCACTAAGTGTTCATTTAGCTGCTGTGCAACAATTTTTTCGAGAATTTTAGAAATAAACGGAAGGTTGGAGACCAGTCGGTAGTTTACCATGAGGTCAGGATCGAGGTTAGGTCTTTTGAGCAGAGGATGAATAACCGCTTTTTTGAATGCTAAGGGAACAGTGCCGGAGGAAAGTGATAAGTTTATAATATTTAACACTGATGGACCTAATAATACAAACAGTTCCTTGATAAGTTTCCCAGGAAGTGGGTCAAGTAAACATGTTGTTTGTTTTATCCCACTTACACGCTGTAATAATTCCTCTAATGTTATTTCATCAAAAATAGAGAGACTATTTTGGAGGGCAGTGTCCGTCGTATATACAGTCGTATTTGTGTTAATAGAACCCAGTTGTAGCTGGGATGCGTTGTCTTTAATCTCCTTTCTAATGAGTTCAATTTTCTTATTAAAGAAATTCATAAAATCATCTGCCGAGTGGGTGGAGCTACTGGGAGGAGTCCCTTGTTGGGTTAGCGATGCTACTGTACTAAACAGAAATTTAGGATCGTTTTTGTTGAGGCGGATGAGATTTGAGTAGTATTTAGCTTTAGCTAAGGTAAGCATGCGTTTATAAGTTATTAAACTATCACTCCATGCTTGATGGAAAACCTCAAGTTTAGTCGCGCGCCATTTGCGTTCCAGTTTTCTACATGATAATTTATGAGCTCTAATTTCTTCTGTAAACCATGGGGTGCGCCTTTTAGGGGCCCTTTTTTGCTTTAGCGGTGCTATACTATCAATAATTTCGCGCAAGGCATCGTCAAAGTTGTTAGTGAGGTTATCAATAGAGCCGACATAATTTGGGAATGGTGCCGTTACCGAAGGCAGTAGGTCAGCAAGAGTCATCGTTGTGGCAGCATTAATGTTGCGGCCGCTATAGCAGTTATTATTATTATTAGCTTGTTGACAAAGAGTCAAAACTTCAAATTTTATAAGGTAATGATCGGACATTACTTTAGTATATGGAAGTATCATAACTTTGGAGGTGGTGACACCCCTGACAAGCACTAGATCTATTGTATTACCGTTGCGATGCGTGGGTTCATGTATTATTTGTGTAAGACCACAGCTATCAATTATGGTTTGGAGCGCCACGCACTGAGGGTCCGATGGGGTATTCATATGGATATTAAAGTCCCCCATTATGATTATATTGTCGGCGTGCGTCACTAGATCAGCAACGAACTCTGAGAATTCACTGATAAAGTCCGAATAGGGCCCAGGGGGGCGGTAAATAACAGCTAGGTCGAGAGGTAGCGGTGTGACAGACCTCATAGTAAGCACCTCAAATGATTTATATTTATTATTTAGGTTAGGGGTAAGGTTGAAATTTTCATTGTATATTAGTGCGACACCCCCTCCCCTTTTAAGAGGGCGGGCAACATGCGCATTCGTATAGTTAGGAGGAGATGCTTCATTGAGCGCAAAAAATTCGTCCGGTTTGAGCCAGGTTTCGCTAAGACCAATGACGTTAAGATTGTTGTCTCTAATGACCTCATTAACCAATAACGCCTTGGGAGACAATGATCTTATGTTTAAAAAGCCCATATTATAGGTATTGGGCTGTTTTGACGAGTTTTTGTTAAGATTATCCGTAGTGGCAATATTAACAATGTTGCGTTTATTATGCGTAGTGCACTTTAAATAGTTTCGACCATATCTAGGAATTGATATGACGGGAATTTTCCGATTGTTTGCTTGGTGCTGCAATAGACTGGACATATCATAATTTGCCACCTCAGTAGAATGCATGTCCACCTCTGACACAGACACAACAGAAAAAACATTATGTGAATTGTGTATTATTCTAAGAGAATTGCTATGCGTACATGGATTATCCAGCCTGGCGCTGGCTAGTTCTAGTTTAACTGACTCCTCACCCGGACTAACAGACATTGTAATTGCCTGTGACCAGGCTTGCTCTAGTGTAGTCAGTCAAGTGAGACTTAAATAGTAGTCTATGTTTCTAGACAGGATGATGGCGCCTTCCTGGTTAGGGTGAAGGCCGTCTCTCATCAGCAAGCCTGGTTTGCCCCAGAAAGAGGGCCAGTTATCAATAAACGTTAGTCTATGCTCCCTACAGTAGCTAGCCAACCACTTGGTAAGCGAGACTAATCTGCTATACCTCTCATCATTGCCTCTCGCAGGCAGGGGGCCAGAGACAATTACTCGATGCCTGGACATCTTTCTGGCGAGATCACAAGTCCTGGCTATGTTTCTCGTTGTAATCTCTGACTGTCTCATTCTAGTGTCATTGGAGCCAACGTGTACAACTATATTCGCATAATTAGTGGTGCGATTAGCCTGTCGTACGTGTTTACTAGGCCTGTTGCGAGTTAGCTCCCTAAGATTAGCTTCAATGTCAGGTGCTCTGGCCCCGGGGATACACTTTATTGTGGCTGGTTTGCTAAGCTTTATGTTTCGGGTGATGGAGTCCCCTATGACTAAGGTGTGGTGCCCGGTAGACTGGGGTGTAGGACTAGCTAAAGAGCTAAATCTATTATGCGTCTCAACCGGTACACCGTAGCTTGTAGGCCGCTTAGGACTGCTACAAGCTGGGCTAGTTAGCTCGCTACAGCTAACGCTAGCAGATGTGTCCGCAACATCTAAAGTTACGACATTACTCTGCTCTAACTGGCGGACACGGCCCTCTAGCAGAGCCAACCTCTCCGTGAGTATGGTGCAAGACGCGCAGGAAGCCATTACTCAGTGTTTTCTGTCACCAAGTGAAGTTCCTGCTGTCCTCAGGGAAGTGGTCGCGGTCTGTGGGAGTAGCTTCTTACCGGCGCTGCCTTTCTCCGCGCTAGCTTAGCAGCTAGCTAGCTGAGGAAAGGGTGGTGGGACAGAGATCGGGTGATTTGCAAGTTAAATAGTACCACTAAATATGTTTGAGAAGTGATAAAGAAAGCTGTAGAACAATTAAAAGCACACAGATAGAGCGATACTTAGCTTTTTCGCAACAGCGAACAGACGGCGAGCAGTCACGCACGGTGAACCGGAACCGGAAGTATCGTCACCTTTCATGGGTCACTTTCTATCTGAACATTTGGGAAGAATATTTTAAGTTTTTCAGGTTCAATGACTTTGTCAACTCTGGCAATCTCATCAAGACCATAACACACAAGTGTGTATGTTTCAATCCCTTCAAGGGTTTTGATTTGTAACTTTAGGTGATATTTCTTTGCATCTATATGCCAGAACATGTCCCCCACACCATGCATAGCTATTGCAGGGCTCGAATTTAACCACGGCAACTGCAGCACATGCTGCGACCGCCCACGTCATTTGCCGTAATGCCCTAAAAAAAATTGACTAGCATCTGCGGCAAGAACATACCGTGACCGCCCTTGACTTTTTACTTGTTAATGGAGTAACAATAAACGGTATTATGATAATTCACAATAAAATTCAAGACAAAAATGGCGGCGCATGGAAATGCAGCGGCTCTGCTAACGCTCTTGGGAGTGTAAAGCGATTTGGCAAAAAACACCCGTCATTTCTGTCAATTTCATGGCTGGCTCAAAGCGTGAACACTCTGTGATCACATATGACCGACAGACAATTCTGGATGTGGATGGATCGGGTCGTTATAGACTGAAAGATGCATGTACGGTGGATTTCCTCGCTAGCATGGGAATACTTCGTGGGCTACATCGAGCGGCCTTTGTAGCAGCGGAGTCAAGTGCTAGCGGTGACCGCCAATGGAGACGACATAGGCGGTGCGAGCGGAAGCAGAAGCGGGGATGTCGAGCTGGGCTAACAACAAAGAGAAAAGCTAACCAAAGAAGCGTGGAGTCTCCGGGTAAGAAGCCATTTAAACTAGAACTAGCCGGCGTCAGGCTGGATAATCCCTGCACACATAGCAATTCTCTTAGAATAAAACACAACTCACATAATGTTTTTTCTTTTGTGACCGTGTCAGAGGCAGACATACATTGTACTGAGGTAGCTACCTATGATGCGTTCAGTTTATCGCAACATCAAGCAAACAATCTGAATATCCCCGTCGTATCAATTCCTAGATATGGTCGAAACTATTTAAAGTGCAATACGCATAATAAACGCAACATTATTAATATTGCTACTTCGGATAATTTCAACAAACAATCCTCAAAACAGCCCACTACCTATAATATGGGCTTTTTAAACATAAGATCATTATCTTCCAAAACGCTATTAGTTAATGAAGTCATTAGAGACAACAAACTTGACGTCGTTGGTCTCGCCGAGACCTGGCTCAAACCAGACGATTTTTTTGCGCTAAATGAAGCATCTCCTCCTGGCTATACCAATACACATGTTGCCCGACCTCTTAAAAGGGGAGGGGGTGTCGCACTAATATACAATGAAAACTATAATCTTACACCTAACCTAAATAATAAATATAACTCGTTTGAGGTGCTCACTTTGAGGTTTGTCACACCGCTGCCTCTCCACCTGGCTGTTATCTACCGCCCCCCTGGGCCCTATTCGGACTTCATCAGTGAATTCTCAGAGTTTGTTGCTGATCTAGTGACGCACGCCGACAATATAATCATAATGGGGGACTTTAATATCCATATGAATACCCCATCGGACCCTCCATGCGTGGCGCTCCAGACTATAATTGATAGCTGTGGTCTTACACAAATAATAAATGAACCCACGCATCGCAACGGTAATACGATAGATCTGGTGCTTGTCAGGGGTGTCACCACCTCTAAAGTTACGATACTCCCGTACACTAAAGTAATGTCCGATCATTACCTTATAAAATTCGAAGTTCTGACCCATTGTCAACAAACTAATAATAATAATAATAACTACTATAGCAGCCGCAACATTAATGCTGCCACAACGACGACTCTTACTGACCTACTGCCTTCGGTAATGGCACCATTCCCAAATTATGTGGGCTCTATTGATAACCTCACTAACAACTTTAATGACGCCCTGCGCGACACCATTGATAGTGTAGCACCGCTAAAGCTAAAAAGGGCCCCTAAAAGGCGTACCCCATGGTTTACAGAAGAAACTAAAGCCCAGAAATTATCATGTAGAAAGCTGGAACGCAAATGGCGTGCGACTAAACTTGAGGTTTTCCATCAAGCATGGTGTGATAGTTTAATAACTTATAAACGCATGCTTACCTCAGCTAAAGCTAAATATTACTCAAATCTCATCCACCTCAACAAAAATGATCCTAAATTTCTGTTTAGTACAGTAGCATCGCTAACCCAACAAGGGACTTCTCCCAGTAGCTCCACCCACTCAGCAGATGACATTATGAATTTCTTTAATAAGAAAATTGAAGTAATTAGAAAAGAGATTAAAGACAATGCATCTCAGCTACAACTGGGTTCTATTAACACAGATACGACTGTATATACGACTGATACCGCCCTCCAAAATAGTTTCTCTCTCTTTGATGAAATAACATTGGAGGAATTGTCAAAATGTGTAAATGGGACAAAACAAACAACATGTTTACTTGACCCACTTCCTGGGAAACTTATCAAGGAGCTTTTTGTATTACTAGGTCCATCAG
Organism: Entelurus aequoreus; assembly: GCF_033978785.1. Lineage (NCBI taxonomy): Eukaryota > Metazoa > Chordata > Actinopteri > Syngnathiformes > Syngnathidae > Entelurus > Entelurus aequoreus. The sequence goes on along the minus strand of NC_084732.1, from coordinate 37,064,792 downwards.
TGTTAAATATTATAAACTTATCACTTTCCTCTGGCACTGTTCCCCTAGCATTCAAAAAAGCGGTTATTCATCCTCTACTCAAAAGACCTAACCTCGATCCTGATCTCCTGGTAAACTACCGGCCGGTGTCCCACCTTCTGTTTATCTCGAAAATCCTCGAAAAAATTGTAGCACAGCAGCTAAATGAACACTTAGCGTCTAACAATCTCGGTGAACCTTTTCAATCCGGTTTCAGGGCAAATCACTCTACGGAGACAGCCCTCGCAAAAATGACTAATGATCTATTGCTAACGATGGATTCTGATGCTTCATCTATGTTGCTGCTTCTTGATCTTAGCGCCACTTTCGATACTGTTGATCATAATATTTTATTAGAGCGTATCAAAACGCGTATTGGGATGACAGACTTAGCCTTGTCTTGGTTTAACTCTTATCTTACTGACAGGATGCAGTGTGTCTCCCATAACAATGTGACCTCGGACTATGTTAAGGTAACGTGCGGAGTTCCCCAGGGTTCGGTTCTTGGCCCTGCACTCTTTAGTATTTACATGCTGCCGCTAGGTGACATCATACGCAAATACGGTGTTAGCTTTCACTGTTATGCTGATGACACCCAACTCTACATGCCCCTAAAGCTGACCAACACGCCGGATTGTAGTCAGCTGGAGGCGTGTCTTAATGAAATTAAACAATGGATGTCCGCTAACTTTTTGCAACTCAACGCTAAGAAAACGGAAATGCTGATTATCGGTCCTGCTCAACACCGACATCTATTTAAAAATACCACCTTAACATTTGACAACCAAACAATTAAACAAGGCGACTCGGTAAAGAATCTGGGTATTATCTTCGACCCAACTCTCTCGTTTGAGTCGCACATTAAGAGTGTTACTAAAACGGCCTTCTTTCATCTCCGTAATATCGCTAAAATTCATCCTATTTTGTCCTCAAGCGATGCTGAGATCATTATCCATGCGTTCGTTACATCCCGTCTCGATTACTGTAACGTTTTATTTTCGGGCCTCCCTATGTCTAGCATTAAAAGACTACAGATGGTACAAAATGCGGCTGCTAGACTTTTAACAAAAACAAGAAAGTTTGATCATATTACGCCTATACTGGCTCACTTGCACTGGCTTCCTGTGCACCTAAGATGCGACTTTAAGGTTTTACTACTTGCGTATAAAATACTACACGGTCAAGCTCCTGCCTATCTTGCCGATTGTATTGTACCATATGTCCCGGCAAGAAATCTGCGTTCAAAGAACTCCGGCTTATTAGTGATTCCCAGAGCCCAAAAAAAGTCTGCGGGCTATAGAGCGTTTTCTATTCGGGCTCCAATACTATGGAATGCCCTCCCGGTAAAAGTTAGAGATGCTACCTCAGTAGAAGCATTTATGTCTCATCTTAAAACTCATTTGTATACTCTAGCCTTTAAATAGACTCCCTTTTTAGACCAGTTGATCTGCCGTTTCTTTTCTTTTCTTTTCTACTCTGCTCCAAACCCGGGGTGGACCGCTAGCCTGTTCATCAGATGGGGACATCTCTACGCTGCTGACTCGTCTCCACTCGGGATGGTTCCTGCTGGCCCCACTATGGACTGGGCTCTCGCTGATGTGTTGGACTTTCACAATATTATGTCAGACCCACTCGACATCCATTGCTTTCGGTCTCCCCTAGAGGGGGGAGGGGGGGGGGGGGGTTACCCACATATGCGGTCCTCTCCAAGGTTTCTCATAGTCATTCACATTGACGTCCCACTGGGGTGAGATTTCCTTGCCCGTATGTGGGCTCTGTACCAAGGATGTCGTTGTGGCTTGTACAGCCCTTTGAGACACTTGTGATTTAGGGCTATATAAATAAACATAGATTGATTGAAGACGGTTCGTAATACCGTCTAATTTTTTAATTACCGAAAAACCGTAATTTATTAATGCATTTTAGGCAACGTAAAGTCAGGCGCATGCACACTAGCGGCATTTTTTTGTTGGGCAAACTGTTGTACTAAATCACAGAGGCGTTGGAGAACAACAAAGCTTGTTTATTAGACTTAATCGTCATTAGCCAAACTGCTTTGTGTTTTATGTTGATATAAAAAAAAGTAAACGCCATTGTTTTTTCTTACATTACTTGTGTTTTTTTCATGTCACAAAGGTATTACTTCAAAAACCATTCATGTGGGGCAGTATAGCTCGGTTGGTAGAGTGGCCGTGCCAGCAACTTGAGGGTTGCAGGTTCGATCCCCGCTTCCGCCATCCTAGTCACTGCTGTTGTGTCCTTGGGCAAGACACTTTACCCACCTGCTCCCAGTGCCACCCACTCTGGTTTAAATGTAACTTAGATATTGGGTTTCACTATGTAAAGCGCTTTGAGTCACTAGAGAAAAGCGCTATATAAATATAATTCACTTCACAGCATTTTTTAAAATGTTTCTGCTCAAACTCTTAGTGGATCTGTCCCGATACAGTATCTACATGTACATATAAATGTACATAACTTCAAAAAATTAATAAATAATAAAACAAAGTACTTCCCTCTAACAAAATGTTAAAATTGTAACGATCTGGTGTGGTGGATCCCAAGGATGCAGAGACGTTTAGCGTGCTGTCAATAGTCTCTCTTTATTCAAGAGGTAGCACACAATAGCAAAAACAAAGGCGATGGTGGCAAATACACAAAAACACACCATGAAAAAAAACTACCAATATAAATTCCTACAAAAAAACCAAAAGCGCTAGACAAGGCTAGGAAAAAATACAAGCAAACCTGAGAATGAAGCACAAGACGGACTAGTGAGTCCGCTGGCGAGTCAAAGTACAACTGCGTCAGAAGCAAACAGTAGACAAAGTTCCGGCGCTCACAGGTTGTCATCAGCCAGGTTAAATAAGTTGTTTCTAATTACTGTCAGGTAGTGATGGGTTGATGAGGCCTCATGAAGCGTTTCGACACATTGCAAAACTGTATTGATACTGTGTCGATACTGTGTCACGAAATACTGACATCTGCTGGACATTAAAAATCCCTACAGGCAACCTATGGACCGACTCAACTGACACTGATTTTATGACCTAGTATATACAATAATATAAACCAAGTCATTGTATTTCATTTAGGATTATTTCATATCTTCATTTAAATAAAAATATATTTTTATCTTTTTTAGATACAGTCAAGTAATGTGAACATGTATCGTGACTAGGATGGTAGAAGGTGGGGATTGAACCCCAGTAACCAGCAACCCTCCGATTGCTGGCACGGCCACTCTACCAACTTCGCCACGCCGTCATTCCTGTACCTTCTCTAGTAACAGTAGTGATGGGTCCTGGAACACAGATGCAAAATAAACACATTTATTCTGTGTAATTTTGAAATGCAACTTTGAGTGACAGTGACAACAAGCGGCCCTAACGGTGTTCGTCAACAACACGCATTACGCCGCTTCCTAATAAACACAGTTTGGCGCGCAGGCGTCAGTGCGATACAGTTCATGAGCGGTCACGTGACCAGAACAGCTCATGAGCGATCACGTGACCAAAACAGCTCGTGTTCGGTCACGTGACTTTCTAAAAGCGATACGCGCACCGACACAGGGTATCACTCTATGAGCTCGACGCATGAGCCGATGCATCTGTGTTGCCGGACCCATCACTACTGTCAGGTGTGTGCTGCTGCCTTGCGTCAGCTGCACTCCATACTGTAAACGAGAGAGAGAGTGAACATGGAGTGCAGACAACAGAAATGAGCAAGGAAATTTCAGATTACCACAGTACCCCCCCCTCAACGGACGCCTCCTGGCGGCCTACCTGGCTTGTCTGGGAATCGAACGTAAAATTCCTTGATCAAGTCCTTGTCAATTATAAGCGATCTAGAAATCCATGACCGTTCCTCCGGGCCGTACCCCTCCCAGTCTACCAGGTATTGGAAACCCGTGCCCCTTCTTCTCACGTCCAAGATGGTGTTTACTGTAAATGCTGGGTGACCCTCAACCAGCCTGGGTGGAGGAGGCGGTACCTCAGGAGGACTGAGCGGGCTGGATGAGACAGGCTTGATGCGGGACACGTGAAAAACAGGATGGCACTTGAGAGATCTAGGGAGATGGAGCTTGACTGCAACACGATTGATGATCTTGGCAATGGGGAATGGTCCAATGAACCTGGGAGACAGTTTCCTAGATTCGGTGGCCAATGGTAGGTCCCGGGACGATAACCAGACCTTCTGTCCCAACTGGTAGTGTGGGGCTGGTGTGCGATGGCGGTTGGCTAAGAGTTGATTCCTGGCCGATGTTCTTCTTAACACCGCCCTGGTGTTGCGCCAAGCCTGGTGAGCCCGATGCAGGTGTGCAGTAACTGATGGAACGTCGGCACTGGGTTGGGTAGAAGGAAAAACTGGTGGTTGGAACCCATAGGCGACGTGAAATGGAGACAGGCCGGTGGCGGAGCTAATGAGGGAATTGTGAGCGTATTCGATCCATGGGAGATTCTCAGACCAGGTCGAAGGTTGCTGACCGGATGGCTGCCTCCAGGTCTTGGTTGGTCCGCTCGGTCTGTCCATTGCTCTGAGGGTGGTAGCCGGAGGACAGGCTAGGAGGGCCCCCAGAGATTTGCAGAATGCCCTCCAGACGGCCGAGGAAAACTGTGGTCCTCTGTCGGATACCACATCAGTGGGGATGCCGTGCAGCCGGAAAGCGTGGAGCACTAATAATTGGGCAGTTTCAAGAGCTGACGGCAGCTTGGAGAGGGCCACGAAGTGGGCCATCTTCGAGAACCGGTCCACAATGGTCAAGACAGTGTCATTTCCCTCGGAGGGGGGCAGTCCTGTGACAAAGTCCACAGCTATGTGTGACCACGGGCGGGAGGGGATGGGTAATGTGTGTAACAGTCCTGCTGGAGCCTGGTGGGATGCCTTGTTCCGGGCGCGGATCCGACATGCTGCCACAAACGCCTTCGTATCTGCCAGAATGGATGGCCACCAAAAACGCTGGGAGAGGACAAAACTGGTGCGACGAATACCTGGATGGCAAGCGATCTTCGACCCATGTGCCCAATCCAGAACGCTGGAACGGAGCCGAGGAACCACAAACAACCGACCTGGTGGGCAGCCCCGAGGAGATGTGTCCGACTTCAGGGCCTCCAAGACTTGCCGCTCGATGTCCCACTGGAGTCCCCCAATGATGTGGGTATGGGGAACAATTGGTTCATGTGAAGAATTCTCAAAGGACGAAGAGTAGACACGGGACAGGGCATCGGGCTTCCCATTCTGAGAACCAGGTCGGAAAGTGATGATAAAGTTAAAACGGGTCAGAAATAGTGCCCACCTGGCCTGGCGGGGGTTCAGTCTCTGTGCGGTCCTTAAGTAGGACAGGTTCTTGTGGTCCGTGTAGATGATGAATGGTAGCTCCGCCCCTTCCAGCCAATGTCTCCACTCCTGAAGGGCCAAAATGACCGCCAGAAGCTCCCTGTTGCCAATGTCATAATTTCTCTCAGCAGGGGATAGGCGACGAGAGAAGAAAGCACAGGGGTGCAACTTCTGGTCGGTGGCAGATTGCTGGGAGAGTACGGCCCCTACACCTGAATCAGAAGCGTCCACCTCAACAAAAAATTGGAGAGAACGGTCAGGGTAACACAGAACAGGAGCCGAAGTAAACAATCTTTTCAGCCTCAAGAACGCGGAGTTGGCTTCGGGTGTCCATTCAAACGGAACCTTAGTAGAGGTTAGCCTCGTAAGTGGCTCAGCGACGCGACTAAAATTACGAATAAATCGCCTATAAAAATTAGAGAAGCCCAATAATCTCTGAAGGTACTTCTTGGAAACCGGAGTGGGCCAATCTACTACTGCTTTTACCTTAGCGGGATCCGGTCTGAGTCTACCCTCCTCAATGATAAAACCTAAGAAGGGAATGGAGGATGAGTGAAACTCGCATTTTTCCGCCTTGACGAACAGTTTGTTCTCGAGCAATCGTTGAAGGACTAACCGAACCTGCTGCACATGTTCGTCAAATGTTGATGAATAAATTAATACATCGTCCAGGTAAACAAAGAGAAAACGACCTGTCATGTCCCGAAAAATGTCATTAATGAAGCCCTGAAAAACGCCAGGTGCATTAGTAAGTCCAAAAGGCATGACAAGATACTCAAAATGTCCGAGAGGAGTGTTGAATGCGGTCTTCCATTCATCCCCCTCTCGGATGCAAACTAGATGGTAAGCGTTACGTAGATCGAGTTTAGTAAAAAACCTAGCTGATTGTAATGGAGTAAAAGCAGAATCAAGGAGTGGTAGAGGATACTTATTCTTGATAGTAATCTGATTAAGAGTGCGGTAGTCTATACAAGGCCGTAGGGACTTGTCCTTCTTTTCGACAAAAAAAAATCCAGCGGCTACAGGTGCGGTCGAAGGGCGAATGAGGCCCGCAGCTATAGATGTGTTTATGTATTCTTCTAGTGCTTTGAGTTCGGTGTTAGACACCTTGTACAAACGGGTCGATGGTAATGCCGCCCCGGCTAGCAAATCAATGCCACAATCGTAGGGTCGGTGGGGGGGAAGTGAGAGTGCTCTATCCTTGCTAAACACCGCCCTTAAGTCATGGTAGTGCTTGGGCACGTTTGTCAAGTCTATGTTCTCTATAACAGCGGTAGGTGGCGGTGTATGAGATCCTGCTGCGGAACGAAGACAATGTGTGTGGCAGGTTACACTCCAATTAATAATGGCCGAACGAGGCCAGTCTATGTGCGGGTTATGCTTATGTAACCAGGTTAACCCTAGAATGACGGGCGCGGACCGTGATGGCACAACAAGAAAAATTATTTTCTCACAATGATTACCAGACAAGCGCAGGTTGAGTGGGAGTGTCTGGTGGGTTATGCTGGCTAATAGGCGCCCATCAAGAGAATACACCCTCTTGGGCACATACAGTCTGACAACAGGAATCTTATGGAGTCTCATGAACTCAAAATCCAAAAAGTTATCATTTGCTCCTGAGTCAATGAGAGCGCAAATGTCTATTTGTTGGTTAGACCAAGAAAGAGTACCTTTTAGCTGCATTCTGCCTGCGGCCAACGAAGGAGAACAGCGACCTCTGGTGGACGTGTCCTCTGGCGAGTGAGGGCGCACTCGTGGCCGTGCGGCGGGGCGCGGCAGTTTTTTGCAGCGGGAGATGAGATGATCAGCGGCCCCACAGTATAGGCAGAGTTGGAGGCGAACACGGCGTTCCCTCTCGGCGGTGGTGAGTCGGCGGCCTCCCAGTTGCATCGGCTCATCTATCTGCCATGAAGGAGAGGTGTCTTCGAGTTGCTCCGTCTTGCAGATGGCAGGTCTAGCAGGCGCTGATTGGCTGCTAGGTGGGGCTTGTCTCCCTCGTCGATCCCTCCTCTCCTCCAATAGGCGGAAGTCGATTTGCACCGCCAGCTCGATGAGATCATCCAGATTCGTCGGGAGTGACAGCGGGATCATCATGTGACGAATTTCGTCCGCGAGACCCAGGAAGAAAGCGTCCAACAGCGCTGAGGGACCCCAGTCACAATCGGCGGCCATGGTGCGGAACTCAAATGAATTTTCCCATCGATAACGTGACAATGTTAAATGTTGATGAACATCAATGTTAATTGATGTTAAATGACAAAACGAATTATAAAGACAATGTATATATACATATACACATATATATATATATATACAGGTATATTAAGGCTGAAACGACGGGTCAACGTAGTCGACGTCATCGGTTACGTAAATACGTCGACGCCGTTTTTGTGCGTCGACGCGTCGCATATTTACGTCACACTACCGTCATGGCGGAGCGCAAAGCAGAAGATGCGAGCGGTGCGAGCGAAGGGGAAAAAAGCACCCCAAAAGTCGTCAAAAGTGTGGGAGTATTTCAATAAACGGCCTAATAATGTTGTTGTATGCACATTGTGTCGAGCGGAAATGGCCTATCATAGCAGCACAACGGCTATGAACGAGCATTTGAAAAGAAAACACCAGACAGCGTTCTTGCCATCACCATCAACTAGTCAATCGTCCGCGTGAGTATACGTTGTCATCATTACACAAAAACATGAATGTGTCATTTGTATCTGCGTTGTAAATTCATAAACTAAAGCACCGTTTCGCTCTGAGAGGCGCGTTTGGCGTGCCTGTTCAGTGTTTACAAAGAGGCGTTCCTCTTTAACGCTAACGTTAATTAGTTGTGCAAATACCTTTTACAACATTAACAGTTACATATACTATGTACAAACGAACTATTAACTTTCACTTTAATCATACTATCATCATCATCATCATCGGTCTTACCTCTCAGTTCCAGCCACATCGACCGCTGTCACACCAAATTTCTTCCCCCCTACAAAAACATTCCCCCTCCCCCCATTTACTTACTGTTATTCATTTCCGCATATGTCCACGAGTCAAATGTGCATTCAGTCAGGAATATCCTCAAGTTAATTTGTCCGATTAATACAGACGTTTTGTTGACGCTATATTGTAAAAAAAATATATATATATATTTTTTTACAAACACAAGCTATGGGATGACGTGACTGGAAAGGGGGGTTTGTAGGGGGGAAGAAATTTGGCGTGACAACGCCTATTTTCAGCTATTTTCAGCTGCTGGGAATATTGTAAACAAGAAAAGAACCAGCGTCACCCCAGAGCATGTAGACATGCTAACCTTTCTTCATTACAACTGTTAGTCACTCACTGGAATGAGTAGAATTGGTTATTGTGTACTGTGTTGGACTGGATGTTTATTTTGCACATTTTAAAAGCAATACTTAATGTTTACAGTGCTCCAGAATATTTAGATTGGCACTTTTTTGTGCTCGATGTTTATCTTTATTTTTGCATATTTTAAAGCAAAATAAGCAATACTTTTACTTTTGTTGAAATGTTTACACTGTTGTTACAGAATATTTCGTTTTGCACTTTTTTGTATTGGATGTTTATCTTTATTTTTGCACATTTTAAAGCAAAATAAGCAATACTTTTACTTTTGTTGAAATGTTTACACTGTTGTTACAGAATATTTCGTTTTGCACTTTTTTGTATTGGATGTTTATCTTTATTTTTGCACATTTTAAAGCAAAATAAGCAATACTTTTACTTTTGAAATGCTTATACTATTGCACAATATTAACATTTGCGCTGGATGTTTACTTTTACATTTGCACATTAAAAAGCAAATAAGCTACTTTTAATTTTGTTAAATGTTACAAGTTTTAAATGTTTACATTGTTACAGAATAGTTTGTCATGTTGTTGTCAATGTTGACTGAGTGGCCATCTTTTTTTTTTTTTTAAATAAAAGCCATGCCTTTTGAAAAAACTGGCCTACATTTATTTTTTCATCTTCATTTTAAATAAAAAAATAATTGGTAAAAGGAAAAATAATCTATAGATTAATCGGGAAAAAAAATCTATAGATTAATCGAAAAATAATATATGGATTAATCGATAGAAAAATAATCGTTAGCTGCAGCCTTAATATATATATGTGTATATATATATATATATATATATATATATATATATATATATATATATATATATATATATATATATATATATATATATATATATATATATATATATACACAGCCTGGCCCCCGGCCAAATTTTTTTAACCCAATGCGGCCCCCGAGTCAAAAAGTTTGGGGACCCCTGCTCTAGAGAATGAAGAGTGCTTACTCCGCATGTCGACATCTCCGTTCGGTGCCACACCAACAAAATGCAGAGGCAACCATTTCCACATCAACACCGTATGAAAAAAATAGTCAACAACAGAAAGAGATAACGTCAGCAGGAACCTACCACATAGCGAAGCACATACACTATTTGATTTCCTATTATGCAGCTCATTTTTATTTGACAGTTATTGAAATATCTTGTGTGACATCAAGCACAAAAGGGCGCTTTATTTGTTTTAAACTATTGTAGTGGCGTTCTGTACAAAAAGTGCACTTTAATTTAGTGTTGTTTTGATAAGTCATCTTAGTGACATGCACAAAAGTGTACTAATAGCTTGTTTTAAAATGTCTGTGACAATCTTGCACTTTTCTGTTTTGAAATGACATGAATGTTTGTGCCACTGCTTAATAACTGTTTAATAAATACAGTTTTGGTCAATTGACTTAGTTGTGATTTCCCTCTCTGCATGAAAGTTTAAAATGAGCATATATTAATGCAGTATGAACAAGAATGTTTTAATGTAGACACATAGAATCATCATACTGGTGTGATTATATGCATCAAGTGTTCATTCAAGGCTAAGGCAAAATATCGAGATATATATCGTGTATCGTGACATGGCCTAAAAATATCGAGATAAAAAAAAAAGGCCATACTGCCCAGCCCTACCTCTAAGGCAACACTTGCTCTGACCATAAAAAGTTAAAATTTGAGGCCTGCTATTGTGACATGGTAACCTCTCACTCTAAGCCTGTATGCAACTTTTTGGGAAAGGTAGTTTGTGTATGATCCAAGGTCAAACGTTGTTCCAAGTTTGTTGCTTCTATCCGTGGTTACTTCCAGCCAGAGGTGTGGACTCGAGTCACATGACTTGGACTCGAGTCAGACTCGAGTCATGAATTTGATGACTTTAGACTCGACTTGACAAAATGTAAAGAGACTTGCAACTCGACTTAGACTTTAACATCAATGACTTTTGACTTCACTTGGACTTGAGCCTTTTGACTTGACATGACTTGCTACTTTCCCCAAAACCCAAACCTTAAAAAGTTATTTGGGAGCACTCCGTATCTTTCATTTTATACGTCTGTGTCTATAAGCGTGTGTGCTGCTTGTCAGCTGGTGTGCTGTCAGTACAACAGCCAATCAAATTAAATCTACGTTGTTTTCATCCCACAGCTCTCATCCAATCCAATTGCAGGACAACCACCGAACATGAGTTGTCAAACAATGCGGCAGTGAGAAACAATTATGCCAAAGTTGGTTTCGTTCGGGTTTAAAAACTTCGACTTGGTCAACAAAAAACGAATTGCCGTATGCAAATCACGCAGTTCGAATATTACAGACGGAGACGCAACTACTTCCAACTTCGTTCGACATTTGAAGTTGCACAAAGAAGGGTAAGTTTTGAATGTAAGATAACGTTTATTGGCTAAGTAACATGACTTTCATTTGCTATGTAGTTAAATCAGTGAGGCTGTAAACTCACTGCTAACGTTATAACCATAGACATCTTATAAGGGTACGCAGCATTGGGCGCTACTGCCTACTGGCGCAGACGAGACGCGGAGCCGCCATCTTGGAGTGGTGATCCGCTCCACTCAGTGCAATTCATTTGGCAGGAGCAATGAACTGTCAGCAAATTTAATTCATCTTACCTCACTGAATACCACTGATTTTCACGCGTTTTTTTTGTCATACGTGTAGCTATGATAACGGACACATGTTTTGGCGTTTTTATTATTCATAGTTTGCTTAACAGTAATATAATATTCTTATACGCTATAAGTGACCAGACGTCCGAGATCAAAACTGGGAATATAATCCCAGAGAAGGGGGAAAAAAACAGTCAGCTATTTTTAAGTTGAAGAAACAATATGATTAGATTATATATACATGCGTATATCCTACATAAACAATGTATGAATACATTAGATATCTATATATTTTAGGGACCTATAGACTGTAACTCTGTTGCTGCAGCAGCAGAGAGTTTATTCTGTCTTGACACTTTGTATTGATATTTTGTATTACATTCTTCCCTTAAATGATCATGTTTACAGTGATTGTTTTATATCTATTTTTTATGTATGTCGCTTTGGATAAAAGCGTCTGCCAAATACTTAAACATATATAAACACCTGAAAGTCTTTATATCAGCTAAAACCACCAATCTGTTTCACTGGATTCAGAATAAAACCAAATGCTGTCTTACCCAACAATGTTAGTATTTGAATATTGTTACTTGAAGACTTATTCCTGGTTACAATTATACTGTTAAGAAAGTATTGTCTTATACTTTGCCTAAAATGAGAATGCATCATAATCAGTGGCGGCTGGTGAATTTTGTTTTGGTGGGGCTGAAACTTTGTAAACCAAACCCCTGTAGGGGTGTCATCCTCCCCCAGAAGATTTATTTGTGATTCTCACATACAAATATTGAAGATCTTTGCTCCTTCTCAACTTTGTGGTAATGTTATTTTCATAAAATACAACCAATAGTATGTTAATGTTTGTTTTTGCAACTGTGTTTATTCTGTAAAGGAATGAGTTAAATGTTTAAAATTGTTTAAACTATTAAAATGACTGGTTAATAGTGCTATTATGAATTGCAATGTCAGCACTATTTTTTTTCCTGCAATTTCAAATGCACTTGTTTTAATAAATAAATACAGCGTTTTAAAAGCATACACAATCTGTGTAAAAATATTAGTCTGTGGTTAAAATGACTTGAAAGGACTCGAAACTCAAAATGCAGGACTTGGGACTTGACTTGAGACTTTCTAGTCTTGACTTTGGACTTGACTCGGGACTTGCCTGTCTTGACTCGGGACTTAGATCGAGACTTGGGGGAAAAGACTTGAGACTTACTTGTGACTTGCAAAGCAATGACTTGGTCCCACCTCTGCTTCCAGCAACATTAAGAGGACTGTTTCAACAATGTCAGTGTGGTCGTTATGTCTTCTTCTTATGGCTGTGTTTGTGAAAGTTTTCTTAACTTCTTTTGGATTTTTGATTGATCATGTTCATGTTCAGGCTTTGCCAAATTGTATATTGGTTCATTGGTAAAGTGTCCCACCCTCTTTCCTTGTGTTACCAACTCTTCCCTTCCTTGGAGACAGGAGGTAATGGTTATCTCCTTCACACTGCCTGTTATTATACCATGCATAGACAAACAATAAAAGAAAAACACAATTTCAAGACCCACATATATTTTGTTGCAATATCAGATAATAATAAAGTTTAGAAAATATGCAATTGGATGGAGTACATTTTTTGTATTAAGCTTTATTGATGCATGTTATTTTCAGACTTTTGCGGAACACATAAAATGATGAGGCGGGCAACATTTTAGTTTGACACCTGTGCAGTACAGTTCAATATTTGTCTCATCCTCATAATTGATGTTTTTCTCTACTTAGCAGAAGACCTGTTATTCATTAGTCTTCGTTGTGAATATTCATGCTAATGAAGGTGACATTTTACTGTTATTTATTCACAGAGCTTTGTATATCTACTCGGGGAACCTTCACTCGTTCCGATGGTAAGTAAGCGCTATGATTTGTTTGTGGCATGGAAAAGACCTCTACCAAAGGATTCTCAAACTGTAGGCCTCATATAGTGGTATGCTAAAGATTCACTTTATTAAATATTCAAACACAGTGTTACTGTTCAAACTGTGTGTAATTTTATTGTGGCCCAAAATATTGAATATACTTGTTAAATAAAATCTCTGCCCTGTTTGAATGTATACTTAGGCCTACTATGCTACTGTATTTTAATGTTGGTCATTATGGTGGTACATGAGACCCAAGTGTTTTCTGAGGTGGTACTTAGTGAGAAAGTTCGAGAACCACTGCTCTAGACCTTTCTGTAAAAAATATATAAATGATTTTAAGTGTATGAATGTTATAACATACACAAAAAAGTTCCTGTAAGTGCAGGGGTGCCTAAATGTTTTCCTTCCAAAGACCAAAGTGAAAATGTGGCAAAGGGCAATGGGCCAAACAAAGTGATTTTAAGAGTACAGATGCACAAAAATTAAGTAGTTTAGTCCCATTCTGCCATTATTTAAGGTAGTGGAGATCATGAAGTTCAATAGATGGCATGGCAACTTGTAAGCCTTGCAGACATGCCATCAATGATTGTGTGAGCTTAAAGGTCTACTGAAATGAATTTTTTTTTATTTAAACGGGGATAGCAGATCTATTCTATGTGTCATACTTGATCATTTTGCGATATTGCCATATTTTTGCTGAAAGGATTTAGTGTAGAACAACGACGATAAAGATCGCAACTTTTGATATCTGATTAAAAAAAAGGCCTGCCCCTACCGGAAGTAGCGTGACGTAGTCAATTGAACATATACGCAAAGTTCCCTATTGTTTACAATGATGGCCGCATGAAGTGAGAGAGATTCGGACCGAGAAAGCGACAATTTCCCCATTAATTTGAGCGAGGATGAAAGATTTGTGGATGAGTAAAGTGCAAGTGAAGGACTAGTGGGGAGTTGAAGCTATTCAGATAGGGAAGATGCTGTGAGAGCCGGGGGTGACCTGATATTCAGCTGCGAATGACTACAACAGTAAATAAACACAAGACATATATATACTCTATTAGCCACAACACAACCAGGCTTATATTTAATATGCCACAAATTAATCCTGCATAAAAACACCTACGTGTTTGTTATGCTAGCTCCTAGCTCCTCTGCTAGCTCCTAGCTCCATAGAACACGCCAATACAATTCAAACACCTGATCAACACACACAATCACTCAGCCCAAAAGACCGTTCACCTAACCCAAGGTTCATAAAGCTTATATATTTAAAAAAAGTTACGTACGTGACGCGCACGTACGGTCAAGCGATCAAATGTTTGGAAGCCAAAGCTGCATACTCACGGTACATGGTATTCAGCTGGGAATGGCTAAAACAGTAAATAAACACAAGACATATATATACTCTATTAGCCACAACACAACCAGGCTTATATTTAATATGCCACAAATTAATCCTGCATAAAAACACCTACGTGTTTGTTATGCTAGCTCCTAGCTCCTCTGCTAGCTCCTAGCTCCATAGAACACGCCAATACAATTCAAACACCTGATCAACACACACAATCACTCAGCCCAAAAGACCGTTCACCTAACCTAAGGTTCATAAAGCTTATATATTTAAAAAAAAGTTACGTACGTGACGCGAACGTACGGTCAGGCGATCAAATGTTTGGAAGCCAAAGCTGCATACTCACGGCACCTGGTATTCAGCTGGGAATGACTGAAACAGTAAATAAACACAAGACATGTATATACTCTATTAGCCACAATACAACCAGGCTTATATTTAATATGCCACAAATTAATCCTGCGTAAAAACACCTACGTGTTTGTTATGCTAGCTCCTAGCTCCTCTGCTAGCTCCAAGCTCCATAGAACACGCCAATACAATTCAAACACCTGATCAACACACACAATCACTCAGCCCAAAAGACCGTTCACCTAACCCAGGGGTCGGCAACCCGCGGCTCTAGAGCCGCATGTGGCTCTTTAGCGCCGCCCTAGTGGCTCTCTGAAGCTTTTTCAAAAATGTATGAAAAATGGAAAAAGATGAGGGGGAAAAAAAACTTTTTTTTTTGTTTTAGTATGGTTTCTGTGGGAGGACAAACATGACACAAACCTCCCTAATTGTTATAAAGCACACTGTTTGTATTAAACATGCTTCACTGATTTGAGTATTTGGCGAGCACCGTTTTGTCCTACTAATTTTGGCGGTCCTTGAACTCACCTTTAGTTTGTTTCCATGTATAACTTTCTCCGACTTCCTAGGACGTGTTTTATGCCACTTCTTTTTCTGTCTCATTTTGTCCACCAAACTGTTAACGTTGTGCGTGAATACACAAAGGTGAGTTTTGTTGATGTTATTGACTTGTGTGGAGTGCTAATCAGACATATTTGGTCACTGCATGACTGCAAGCTAATCGATGCTAACATGCTATTTAGCCTAGCTATATGTACATATTGCATCATTATGCCTCATTTGTAGCTATATTTGAGCTCATTTAGTTTCCTTTAAGTCATCTCAATTCAATGTATATCTCATGACACACTATCTGTATGTAATATGGCTTCTAATTTGTTGCGGCTCCAGACAGATTTGTTTTTGTATTTTTGCTCCAATATGGCTCTTTCAACATTTTGGGTTGCCGACCCCTGACCTAACCCAAGGTTCATAAAGCTTATATATTTAAACAAAGTTACGCACGTGACGCGCACGTACGGTCAAGCGATCAAATGTTTGGAAGCCAAAGCTGCATACTCACGGTAGCACGTCTGCGTCTTTGTTATCCAAATCAAAGTAATCCTGGTAAGAGTCTGTGTTGTCCCAGTTCTCTACAGGCGTCTGTGTATCGAAGTCAAAAGTCCTCCTGGTTAGAGTCTCTGTTATCCGAGTTCTTCCATCTTGACTGCATCTTTCGGGAATGTAAACAAAGAAAATCCGGCTGTGTACGTGTTGCTGCTGACTTCCCTCGCAAAATAGAGCTTCGCACCGACAACTTTCTTCTTTGCTTGCTCAGCTTCTTTCTCCATAATGCAATGAACAAATTGCAACAGATTCACCAACACAGATGTCCAGAATACTGTGGAATAATGACATGAAAACAGAGCTATTTCGTATTGACTTCAATGGTGTCCGAATACTTCCGTTTCAATGATTGACGTCACGCGCATACGTCATCCTCAGAGGCGTTTCGAACCGGAAGTTTAGCGGGAAATTTAAAATTGCACTTTATAAGTTAACCCGGCCATATTTTCTTTTTCTTTCTTTTAGTTTATTTCGAACATGAACACATCTACATCATAATACATCACACAATTTCATATCATTTCATTTACATCATGCCCGAAAAGGAGTAGGAAGAAGCAAAGCTTATTTAATCCCACCCCTTTCCCACTTCAAAGCATTTACAATTATATAAAATCATTTACTGATCTTTTTATATAATACAATAACATCTATGAATTAGTATATACAACAGTTTGTAATATGTAATTAATTAATTCAGTCATTATTAACATACTGAGATGAAAAATATTTTCAATAAGGTTGGAAGTTTTTCTCATAATTCTTCTTCTTTGTACTTTGTAAGCACTATTAATTTAAACAACCTCTTAAACTGGATCATGTCAGTACAATTGTTAACTTCTTTACTTAATCCATTCCATAATTTAATTCCACATACTGTTATGCTAAAAGTTTTAAGTGTTGTACGTGCATATAAATGTTTTAAATTATTTTTTTCTCTAAGGTTATATTTCTCCTCTTTAGTTGAGAAGAAATGTTGTACATTCTTTGGTAGCAGGTTATAGTTTGCTTTGTACATCATTTTAGCTGTTTGCAATTTTACCAAATCACCAAACTTTAATATTTTTGACTTAATAAATAAAGGGTTTGTATGTTCTCTATATCCAACATTATGTATTATTCTAACTGATCTTTTTTGTAACATGGTTAACGAATGTAGCGCAAATTTGTAGTTATTTCCCCATATTTCTGCACAATAACTCAGATATGGTAACACTAGTGAGCAGTAGAGAATATGAAGTGATTTTTGGCCCAGGACTTGTTTTGTTTTATTCATTATTGAAATGTTTTTTGCTACCTTATGTTGTATGTTTTGTATATGAGATTTCCAGTTCATTTTATCATCTATTAATACTCCCAAAAATCTGGTTTCTTTTACCCTTTCGATGTCTACTCCGTCTATTTGTATTTGCGTATGATGCTCTTTCCTACTATTACCAAATAGCATTATTTTAGTTTTACTGAGATTCAAAGATAGTCTGTTTTTGTCAAACCATCTTTTTAATTTGTTCATTTCTTCTGTTATTATTTGTATTATCTTCTGTGTGTTCTCTCCTGAACAGAAAGCAGTTGTATCATCTGCAAATAAAACTAACTTTAAGTCCTTTGTAACTTTACAAATGTCGTTTATATAAAGATTAAACAATTTTGGTCCCAGTATTGATCCCTGCGGCACACCACTGGATATATCTAGCCGTGTTGACATATTTTCACCCATCTTCACATATTGCTTCCTGTTGGTTAAATAGCTTCTTACCCAGTTCAATACCAAACCTCTGATGCCATATCGTTCTAATTTTTGTATTAAAATATCATGATTAATTGTATCAAATGCTTTTGTTAAGTCCATGAATACTGCTGCCACACATTCTTTACCATCTATTGCATTGGTAATTTCCTCTGTTATTTTAATTAATGGTATTGATGTTGAGATATTTGCTCGAAATCCATATTGGTTCTCCACGAGCGTCCCACTTTTGTTAATAAATAAATCTAATCGACTATTGAATACTTTTTCCATGATTTTGGAGAATTGTGGAAGTAATGAAATTGGTCTGTAGTTAGTAAACTGGTGTACGTCTCCATTCTTATAGATTGGTACGACTTTTGCAATTTTCATTTTGTCTGGGAATTTTCCGGTTAAAAATGATACATTGGTGATATATGTCAGAGGTTCTGAAATGTCTTCTATAACCTTTTTTATCGTTACCATATCTATTCCATGACAGTCAGTTGAAGTCTTGTATTTACAATTTTTTACAATTTTGATTATTTCTTCTTTTGTTACACTTTTAAG
The DNA here is from genome assembly GCF_033978785.1 of Entelurus aequoreus. NCBI lineage: Eukaryota > Metazoa > Chordata > Actinopteri > Syngnathiformes > Syngnathidae > Entelurus > Entelurus aequoreus. The sequence goes on along the minus strand of NC_084732.1, from coordinate 37,046,451 downwards.
AAACATGGAATTGGGATTTCTGTCTATGAGCTCACTCAAGTCCTCAACTGACCCATCATCTGCATTTGGAATTGTTTGATCCAGATTTGTTCCGATATTAACAAAATAATCATTGAAACGTTCAGCTATTTGGTTCATATTGTCATTTTTTGTATGTCCATCTAGAAAGTACTGGGGGTAATCTTTCTTAGCACCATTTTTAATGATGCTATTTAGGATGCCCCATGTTGCTCTCATGTTGTTTTTGTTCTTGTTTAATAATTGACTGTAGTATTCCTTCTTACATGTTCGTAGTATACCAATTAGCTTGTTTTTATATTTCTTATACTTATTTTCTGCCTCTATAGATCTTTGTGTTATAAATATTCGATACAATGTGTTTTTTTTGTGACAAGCATTTTTCAGTCCTTTTGTCATCCACGGTTGGTTGTTTTTCTTTTGCTTCTTACTACGTTCTTTCCATGGGCAATGTTTATCATAGAGTGTTAGAAAGGTGTTGACAAAATTCCCATATGCATCATCTACATCATCTTCATTATATACATTGTCCCAACTTTGTTTCCTCAGATGCTTCTTGAAGAAAATCATTCCTTCCTCTGTACATAGTCTTTGAAATGTCTTTTTGTCAATGTTCTTCTTCCTGTAGTTCCCATCATAAATAGTAAAGACTGGCAGATGGTCGCTGATGTCGGTTGTTAACAGTCCACTTGTTATATTATCATCAAAGACATTAGTGAATATATTGTCAATAAGTGTAGCACTGTGACTTGCAATTCTGGTTGGCCTTGTGATTTGAGGATACAAACTCATACTATACATTGTATCTGTGAAATCATTAATGGACTTTTGCTTGTTGGGGTTCAAGAGATCAATGTTGAAGTCTCCACATAAAAAGAGTACTTTTTGACTGATTCCATTGAAAGTTCCCTTAATCCAGTCTTCAAATCCTTCAATACTTGAGTTGGGTGCCCTATATATACAACTGATCAATACATTTCTATTTCTTTCATGACATATCTCAATGGTTACACACTCTAAAACATTGTCAATAGCCAGTGACATGTCTTTTACCACCTTGTAATGGAAGTCCTTCATCTTATATACAGCAACTCCGCCTCCATTCTTATTTACTCTATTAATATAATTGAGTTCATATCCTTCTAGTCCAGAGTTCATATCCTTCTAGTCCAAAGTCCATTCCTTTTTTTGGATCCATCCATGTCTCTGATACAGCAATAATTTTGAAAGGTTCTTTAAAGTGTTCCAAAAATAATTTCATATTGTTAAAATTGGCATACAAGCTTCTGCAGTTAATATGAATAATTGACAGTTTGTTATTGGAATTAATGTTGGTGTTGTACTGTACTTCTGTATAATATAAACAATTATTGTCCATGTGAGAAAAAAAATGTATGTCTGGATCTATAGCACTGTCCAATTCCGTCCTGTTATAGTCGGTGCTGGAAAAGGTTATAAATTCTCTGTTTGGTTGATTATTGTTTGTTTGTGTCATGGTTGTGTTTAATTTTTTTATCGTTATTGATATTTATCCAGCTCTGCTATTTTCCTTATGACTATTACTCTTGCTTCCTCTGGTGTTCCATTTAGTTTAATAAATATTTTACAGTTTGCTGTCCATGTTTGTTGTATTTTTCCTTGTTTTCTTAAGCTACGTGCTTTTCTGGCTATGTCTGCGTTTTTCTTTGTTAAATGTTCATTTATGTACACGTCTGTTCCTTTCAGCTTCCTCCCTTGTTTTAGTAATGCGGTTTTATGTTTCCTATTGACAAATCTCATTATTATTACTGGTGCCGAATTATCTTTCTTCTTATGGAGTGGGTGGCAAGCTTCCACATTTGCCATGTCCATGAATATGCCTTTTGACTCCATGAATGTTGCCACTTGCCTCTCTGTGGAGATGTCCAAATTCCCGGGCTCTTCTCCACCATTGGCGGTCACTGCCCGAGCATATGAACGGGGCTTAATATTAAGCCCGGTCAAAATAACGTCATTTATTCTTGTGTATTGTTCCAGTTCATCCACTCGGTCTGTTAACTGTTCTATTTGTAAAGTTTTTGCATCATTCTCGACTCGTAGAATTTTTACCTCCTCCACCAGCTGCATAATTGTCTGTTGGTACTGCTTAATGGCTGATACCTCTGCTGTTAAAAATTCAAGTGATCGCCTTATCTCCTCACCTTCATCAGGAGAGAGCACCTTCTTTGGCCCCATGTTGATTTTGGCTGTCGCGGGTGTTTACCGCCTTCAGCCAAGGCTGTCCCCGGTCCCGTCGTCGCGAGGTGGTCCCGCTTCTGCTAGCTGCTGCTAGCCGGGCCTCTCCCTTGCCGCTCTGCTGCTGTCACACGCCGCCGCGCGAAAGCTGTCGCTCTCGCTGCCGCTCTCGCTGCCGTGAGCTGCTAGCCGGGCCTCTCCCTCGCCGCCCCGCTGCCGTCACTCGCCGCCGCCGTCACCTGCCGGTCCCGTCGTCGCGAGGTGGTCCCGCTTCTGCTAGCCGGGCCTCTCCCTCGCCGCTCTGCTGCTATCACACGCCGCCGCAAGAAAGCTGTCGATCTCGCCGCCGTGAGGTGGTGGGGTGGTGGTCCCACTGCTGCTGGCTGCTAGCCGGGCCTCTACCTCGCCGCCCCGCTGCCGTCACTCGCCGCCGCCGTCACCTACCGGTCCCGTCGTCGCGAGGTGGTCTTGCTTCTGCTAGCTGCTGCTAGCTGCTAGCCAGGCCTCTCCCTCGCCACCGACGTCTTCCGCAGGGTCCCTTCGCCGCTCCTGCCGGCTAGCCTCCTCTCTGTCTTCACTTCAGATAACACGCCGTCACTCCAAACTCAGTCTTTTTTTAATTTTTATTTTCTATTAATATGGTCGTAAATGTGAATTTCTCCGGAAAGCCACGCTGCTTAGTCCGCCATCTTGGACCATATATGAACATATTGGCATGTGTTGCAAAGTTAAGATTTCATCATTGATATATAAACTATCAGACTGCGTGGTCGGTAGTAGTGGCTTTCAGTAGGCCTTTAAAAGAGTATAAATATGTATTCAATTTATGGGAGCCACCCTTTTGCGGGCCAAAAGAAACGACTCTACGGCCCGAATCTGGCCCAAGGGCCCCACATTGGGCACCCCTGTAATAGTGGACAGGGCCGTTACCAGGATTTGAGATAAAAACAATGACAAAATGTGTGCTTGTTCATTTATCTAAATGTCCTTACTCACATGTGCAGGGGATCAAGTAAAACAAAAGTTGACGATGTCGAAAAGAAAATGAGTATATAGCCCGTCTGGTCCGCGAGTTTAGAAACACTAGTGCAGAGCAGGGATGACCACGCCCCGCACTCCCTGGAGCTCATTTGATTGGTTGCTGCAAAGTCCCCTCTTCTTTCGCCTGCTCTCGCTGATTTCTCATGCAGTGCGCCACTTTTGCCACCATCGGTCGCTGAGGGAAAATGAATCGCTGTCTTGTTCATTATGACACCTGCTGAATTAAGGAAGCATATAGGTAAAGATGTGATGAAAAGTTGACAATGCACTCGCTAGTCGTCATCAAGCCAAATGCAAATTGTACACATTACAGGAAGCAGCCACGCTGAACTTCCACTTTTAGGGGTAGGTTAGACTTGTTTTCCATGATAAAATAATACTGTTATAAACGAGTGTGTGTGTGCGTGCGTGCGTGTGTGTGTTCATAATAGCGTGGCTTTTAATTTTCCTGAGGGAACTCTCTTGAAGGAATCAATAAAGTTCTATCTATCTATCTATCTATCTATCTATCTATCTATCTATCTATCTATCTATCTATCTATCTATCTATCTATCTATCTATCTATCTATCTATCTATCTATCTATCTATCTATCTATCTATCTATCTATCTATCTATCGATCGATCGATCGATCGATCGATCGATCGATCTCAGCACGTATTTCCTCCTAATGCCACAATTGAGATTGCATAGAATTATAATGTTGGGGGCATAGCTACGTTTGGCCGCCATTCTGTAGTTTTTGTTGTAAAGCTCATCATAGAAAACTACAGATTTCGGCCATTTTGCAAGTTTTTGCAAGTTATGCACAAAATCTGTTAATAAAAGTAGAGTTGTGTTTCCTTCAGCCACCGAAGGTGGTGTACTCAAGGCACATTGCTTTGAGTATGTAATACGCAACACAATGCGATAGGACACCAATTTGTACTGACTGAAAAACATAACATATTCATATTAACGTATCTGTAAAATTAGCCCACGTTTCATGTTTGTACACAGCTAGCTCGACAGAGTATGTAGTTGTACTAACAATAGCATGACGTTCTGCATGTATATTGGTCATTATTAAAGTGACTCACTCGATGGACAGTTGTGCGTTTGGTCCAGCTCGCCAGGGGCATTTTTATCCGGTTTAGTTGGGGTAAGCACTCTATTTATGTCGACATAGTTTGGCTCCAAGTATATTTACAGCATTAAGTCCTAATGGTCACTCTCTCAGCTTCCGTCTGCTCCAACGTTTCACCCTTCCTTTGTGCTCGCTTCTAGAAGCAGTAGTTCATCCTCCGTATATTAAGTTTCAAAAAGATAAGGTTGGGAATCCTCATTTGTCTAAAAAAAGTCGTCTTTGTTGTCTGTTACCAAGTCTGCCATGATTAGAACACACTCGCGTTTGTTTCCGGAAGTAAAACACATGTTTTGTTGCCGGAATTCACTAATGCACTAAGGAAAAAAGTTCCGTTAATGCATAAAATGACCAAAATACGGTACATGTTATACATTTTACATGTTGTTATGAATGTGCCTCTTACTACAATATATATACCTGCAGTGTGTATATAGAACGTTGATGGAGGGTTTTGAAGGTTTTTTAGAGGGTTTTGAAGGCTACAACGGTGACTCCCATTAGCTGCATCTTTAAATTGTTTTTTATTTGGGCTTTTTAATGAGACTTACAGTGAACAAACAAGCCAACTTAAACTTTAATTAAGATTAGATGAGGCATGTTGTTTTTTTTAATATTTGTTTACGAACAACGTATTTCATCTGCTTTTTGTTTTACTTGCACATTTAAAGGCCTACTGAAAGCCACTACTACCAACCACGCAGTCTGATAGTTTATATATCAATGATGAAATCTTAACATTGCAACACATGCCAATACGGCCGGGTTAACTTATAAAGTGCAATTTTAAATTTCCCGCTAAACTTCCGGTTCGAAACGCCTCTGAGGATGACGTATGCGCGTGACGTCAATCATTGAAACTGAAGTATTCGGACACCATTGAAGCCAATACGAAATAGCTCTGTTTTCATGTCATTATTCCACAGTATTCTGGACATCTGTGTTGGTGAATCTGTTGCAATTTGTTCATTGCATTATGGAGAAAGAAGCTGAGCAAGCAAAGAAGAATGTTGTCGGTGCGAAGTGTCTATTTTGCGAGGGAAGTCAGCAGCAACACGTACACAGCCGGCGCTTCTTTGTTTACATTCCCGAAAGATGCAGTCAAGATCGAAGAACTCGGACAACAGAGACTCTTACCAGGAGGACTTTGATTTGGATACACAGTTGCGATACCGTGAGTACACAGCTGCGCTTCCAAACATTTGATCGCTTGCTATAACTAGCTCGAGCTAGTAGCTAGGAGCTAGCATTAGGAATAATTTGTGGCATATTAAATGTAAGCCTGGTTGTGTTGTGGCTAATAGAGTATATATATGTCTTGTGTTTATTTACTGTTGTAGTCATTCCCAGCTGGATATCAAGTCCCACCCGCGCGCTTCCAAACATTTGATTGCTTGCCAGTACGTGCGTGTCATGTACGTAACTTTGATTAAATATATAAGCTTTATAACCTTGGGTTAGGTGAACGGTTGTTTGGGCTGAGTGAGTGTGTGTGTTGTGCAGGTGTTTGAATTGTATTGGCGGGTTATATATACGGGATCCCGTCCATATTACCCGCTTGAGCTATAACTAGCTCGAGCTAGTAGCTAGTAGCTAGTAGCTAGGAGCTAGGAGCTAGCATAACAAACACCTAGGTGTTTTTATGCGGGATTAATTTGTGGCATATTAAATATAAGCCTGGTTGTTTTGTGGCTAATAGAGTATATATATGTCTTGTGTTTATTTACTGTTGTAGTCATTCCCAGCTGGATATCAGGTCCCACCCGCGCGCTTCCAAACATTTGATTGCTTGCCAGTACGTGCGTGTCATGTACGTAACTTTGATTAAATATATAAGCTTTATGAACCTTGGGTTAGGTGAACGGTTGTTTGGGCTGAGTGAGTGTGTGTGTTGTGCAGGTGTTTGAATTGTATTGGCGAGTTATCTATACGGGATCCCGTCCATATTACCCGCTCGAGCTATAACTAGCTCGAGCTAGTAGCTAGTAGCTAGGAGCTAGGAGCTAGCATAACAAACACCTAGGTGTTTTTATGCGGGATTAATTTGTGGCATATTAAATATAAGCCTGGTTGTGTTGTGGCTAATAGAGTATATATATGTCTTTTGTTTATTTACTGTTGTAGTCATTTCCAGCTGGATATCAGGTCCCACCCGCGCGCTTCCAAACATTTGATTGCTTGCCAGTACGTGCGTGTCATGTACGTAACTTTGATTAAATATATAAACTTTATGAACCTTGGGTTAGGTGAACGGTTGTTTGGGCTGAGTGAGTGTTTGTGTTGTGCAGGTGTTTGAATTGTATTGGCGGGTTATATATACGGGATCCCGTCCATATTACCCGCTCGAGCTATAACTAGCTCGAGCTAGTAGCTAGGAGCTAGCATAACAAACACCTAGGTGTTTTTATGCGGGATTAATTTGTGGCATATTAAATATAAGCCTGGTTGTGTTGTGGCTAATAGAGTATATGTATGTCTTGTGTTTATTTACTGTTGTAGTCATTCCCAGCTGGATATCAGGTCCCACCCGCACGCTTCCAAACTATTGATTGCTTGCCAGTACGTGCGTGTCATGTACGTAACTTTGATTAAATATATAAGCTTTATGAACCTTGGGTTAGGAGGTGAACGGTTGTTTGGGCTGAGTGAGTGTGTGTGTTGTGCAGGTGTTTGAATTGTATTGGCGAGTTATATATACGGGATCCCGTCCATATTACCCGCTCGAGCTATAACTAGCTCGAGCTAGTAGCTAGTAGCTAAGAGCTAGGAGCTAGCATAACAAACACCTAGGTGTTTTTATGCGGGATTAATTTGTGGCATATTAAATATAAGCCTGGTTGTGTTGTGGCTAATAGAGTATATATATGTATTTTGTTTATTTACTGTTGTAGTCATTTCCAGCTGAATATCAGGTCACCCCCGGCTCTCACAGCATCTTCCACTCCCCACTAGTCCTTCACTTGCACTTTCCTCATTTACAAATCTTTCATTCTCGCTCAAATTAATGGGGAAATCGTCGCTTTCTCGGTCCGAATCTCTCTCACTTCTGGCGGCCATCATTGTAAACAATAGGGAACTTTGCGTGTATGTTCAATTGACTACGTCACGCTACTTCCGGTAGCGGCAAGCCTTTTTTTATCAGATACCAAAAGTTGCGATCTTTATCGTCGTTGTTCTCTACTAAGTCCTTTCAGCAAAAATATGGCAATATCGCGAAATGATCAAGTATGACACATAGAATAGATCTGCTATCCCCGTTTAAATAAAAAAAATTCATTTCAGTAGGCCTTTAAATGACATGCTCCATATTTACCTGTAGACTATCTTGAGACAGGACACTTAGTTTTTTGCATATTAAATTGTATTAAATACAATAAAATACCCACTACCTTTTTTGTTGAGTCGTGATTTGAAAATGTATTTTGCAATCGGAGGTGTAATAACATGTTGCAAATCAGTGATATGAGAATAAGACAACTAGGAATACATAATTTACATAATAATACTCTGACGTTTTGACGTCGTTAAATGTAAAAAAAAAACTAATTGGGTCTATTACACCAGGCATCCTCAAAAAGACTGAAAAATACAATTGAAGGCGGCAATAGTTGGGGTAGAGGGGTGTTCTGTCGATATCTGCTACCCATTCATGTCTGCTACCCAATGCTACTGAGCATGCGCCAAACGCAAATATTTCAAATATTTGCCTTGAACGAAAAGCAGCAGCTGCTTTGCCTTGTGTACAAGTAAGTAGTGACTTTTACATGATGTTTTTTTCATTGTATCTTCTGACCTGCAGGCATATAGATAATTACAACGTGAGAAATTTCACATTGTATGTTCATCCTCATCGAAAGCTCGGACAAAAAGCAGCTGCCTCATAGTAAGCAGTGATTATAAATCACGTTTCTTTCATTGTATCTTCTGACCAGTAAGCATGTAGACCAGTGGTTCTCAAACTTTGTTCATCAAGTACCAACTCAGAAAACACTTGGCTCTCCAAGCACCACCATAATGACCAACATGACCACAGTACCACAATTTGAGAATCACTTGTATAGACAATTACAACGTAAGAAAACTACTGATAGTTTTTTTTCGAGAAAGCAGCCAAATTTGACAAAAAGAGGGGCCCACACGATATTCTTTCAGGGTGCCAAGAATTCCTAGCAACGGCCCTGAATGTCCTACACAAAGTATATTTGCAGTCAGTGATATCACATTCTTTTTGTCACACAAAAAATACCAAGGACAGTGTAGGAGCCATTTAAGGCATCCTTATTTTTGTGTTGGCATTACTTTCTTTTGTCACTAGGTGGCGGGCTTTTTGGGTTGAGCAGTGCAGGGGGGAAGGCATATGTAGGAGCACAGGTGAGCCAAACGAGGAAGGACTCAGGTGTGGGAGCACAAACCGTTCTTATCAGCAGCAGACAACAGCAAACCACAGCAGACAACAGCAACAGGCAGGAGAACATATAACTAGGGATGATGTTTGATAAGAAATTATCGAGTTCGAGTCTATTATCGAATCCTCTTATCGAACCGATTCCTTATCGATTCTCTTATCGAGTCCAGATAGGTTGTTGTATATGGAAAAAAACACACAATATTTGGTTTAACAAAAGCTCACTTTTATTATATAAGAAAACAATTTAATCTAAAAAATAAATAAATATTGACCGTTGCCCCCCTAAAAAAAAAAAAAAAAAAAAATATTGACTGTTGTTACCCAAAGTATATTAAGTGGGATTTTTCAGAAAAACAAATATATAAGGTAACACAAAAACAACCTGTCTCTGTGATCACTATAGGTGTATAAATAATACTAGTGTTAAATAAAATCAGTCCCTTGGGCACAAAACTGGAAATAATACAGCTCTCCAAAAAGTGCAATTCTGCTGCTATTTGACATAACTGTTATGATGCTTTGACATTTTTGCACTTTATTTCTTTATTGAAAGAAAATTCTATGAATAGAAAAGTTGTTTGCAAATGTGGTTACAATGCTAAAAAATGAAAAGTTAAAGCTAAAAAAAGAAATAACACTTTATTGAGTTAACATTATTTCTTTATAGGGGGAAAGATGTTATGAGCTAGAGAATATAACAACTACACTACCCATCATGCAACGGGAGTGACGAGCATGCGCGGTAGCCCCGAAAAGTGTTGTTGCATGTCGTCACCCGTGAAAGTAAATGTCAAGAACTCAGCCAACACGCCTCGTCTGCATTATTTATAATTAGACAGACAACACATATACAGTGTGATTTTGTTTTGTTTACAAGTAAAGAAAAACAAAAGTTGAAAAAGGGAGATCTTGTCATATATGTATGTGCTGCGGTTGCTATAAGAACGTTGCGACAGCTGCCGTAAAGGAGGTGCGTTGCTATGTTTCCGGTTGGTCGTGAAAGTGTTCGTCATGTGTTTGTAGTCTGCTCAAATCTCCCAGTAAATTTATTCATTGGATTATACCTTTTGTTTTGAACTTTATTACACATTGGAGCGCTTTTTCCCGTCCATTTTTTTCCTGCTTTCGCTATCTGCGCTTAATGACCGAGCTACGTGACTGATTTCTTGTGATGTCACACGGAGCATTTCTGGTCGGAACGGGATTCGTTCCGAGGGGTTCGAATATAGAACCAACTCTTTTTCTTTACTATAGTGGTCTCGATAACGGGTACCGGTTTTTAAAAAGGGATTCGAGTCCGAGGACTCGGTTCTTTTCTTATCGAACAACCGGGAAAACCGGTTTCGAGTATCATCCCTACATATAACACAATATCACTGCAATAATCCCTGGTATGTTTCATTCACCCTGCAAATCCGTTAATAAATATGCATAAACTGTAGTGATGGGTTGATGAGGCCTCATGAAGCGTTTCAACACATTGCAAAACTGTATTGATACTGTGTCGATACTGTGTCACTAAATACTGACATCTGCTGGACATTAAAAATCCCTACAAGCAACCTATGGACCGACTCAACTGACACTGATTTTATGACCTAGTACAGGGGTCACCAACGCGGTGCCCGCGGGCACCAGGTAGCCCGTAAGGACCAGATGAGTAGCCCGCAGGCCTGTTCTAAAAATAGCTCAAATAGCAGCACTTACCAGTGAGCTGCCTCTATTTTTTAAATTGTATTTATTTACTAGCAAGCTGGTCTCGCTTTGCCCGACATTTTTGATTCTAAGAGAGACAAAACTCAAATAGAATTTGAAAATCCAAGAAAATATTTTAAAGACTTGGTCTTCACTTGTTTAAATAAATTCATTAATTTTTTTACTTTGCTTCTTATAACTTTCAGAAAGACCATTTTAGAGAAAAAAATACAACCTTAAGAATGATTTTAGGATTTTTAAACACATATACCTTTTTACCTTTTAAATTCCTTCCTCTTCTTTCCTGACAATTTAAATCAATGTTCAAGTAAATTAATTTTTTTTATTGTAAAGAATAATAAATCAATTTTAATTTAATTCCTCATTTTAGCTTCTGTTTTTTCGACAAAGAATATTTGTGAAATATTTCTTCAAACTTATTATGATTAAAAAAATTTTTTAAAATTCTGGCAAATGTAGAAAATCTGTAGAATCAAATTTAAATCTTATTTTAAAGTCTTTTGAATTTCTTTTAAAAATTTTGTTCTGGAAAAATCTACAAGAAATAATGATTCGTCTTTTTTAGAAATATAGCTTGGTCCAATTTGTTATATAGTCCAACAAAGTGTAGATTGGATTTTAACCTATTTAAAACATGTCATCAAAATTCTAAAATTAATCTTAATCAGGAAAAATTACTAATGATATTCCATAAATTATTTTTTTAATTTTTTCAAAAAGATTCAAATTAGCTAGTTTTTCTCTTCTTTTTTTCGGTTGAATATTGAATTTTAAAGAGTCGAAATTGAAGATAAACTGTTTCAAAATTTAATTGTCATTTTTTTCATGTTTTCTCCTCTTTTAAACCGTTCAATTAAGTGTAAATATCATTAATTATTAATAATAACATAGAGTTAAAGGTAAATTGAGCAAATTGGCTATTTCCGGCAATTTATTTAAGTGTGTATCAAACTGGTAGCCCTTCGCATTAATCAGTACCCAAGAAGTAGCTCTTGGTGTAAAAAAGGTTGGTGACCCCTGACCTAGTATATACAATAATATAAACCAAGTCATTGTATTTCATTTAGGATTATTTCATATCTTCATTTAAATAAAAATATATTTTTATCTTTTTTAGATACAGTCAAGTAATGTGAACATGTATCGTGACTAGGATGGTAGAAGGTGGGGATTGAACCCCAGTAACCAGCAACCCTCCGATTGCTGGCACGGCCACTCTACCAACTTCGCCACGCCGTCATTCCTGTACCTTCTCTAGTAACAGTAGTGATGGGTCCTGGAACACAGATGCATCGGCGCATGCGTCGAGCTCATAGAGCGAAACCCTGTGTCGGTGCGCGTACCGCTTTTAGAAAGTCACGTGACCGATCATGAGCTGCTTTGGTCACGTGACCGATACGCGAACTGTATCGCACTGACGCCTCCTCTGTGCCCTGTGAGCAACGTTCCCTCTAAGGTGCGCGTCTGCGCAATTGCGCAGTGCTCAAGCGTCCTCCGCGCACACCGTGCGCCGCACAGCCAATATATGCCGCGCACCAAATCAAACCCATCTGAATTCTAAACAAAATAAACACATTTATTCTGTGTAATTTTGAAATGCAACTTTGAGTGACAGTGACAACAAGCGGCCCTAACGGTGTTCGTCAACAACGCACATTGCGCCGCTTCCTAATAAACACAGTTTGCCGCGCAGGCGTCAGTGCGATACAGTTCATGAGCGGTCACGTGACCAGAACAGCTCATGAGCGATCACGTGACCAAAACAGCTCGTGTTCAGTCACGTGACTTTCTAAAAGCGATACGCGCACCGACACAGGGTATCGCTCTATGAGCTCGACGCATGCGCCGATGCATCTGTGTTGCCGGACCCATCACTAATAAACTGGATTTCCGACTGGACCTCCTTCATATACAATGTTTGCTACTGCGTAGGATCACTCCCTCAAACCTGTTGAGTAATGACAATAAATTGGAACATTTGAAGGTGAAGATTGCCATTACAGACAGTATTTCAGTGTCCTCAATGGTAGTCATCTTTGTGCTTGTGGATACTTGTGAACCAGTCCTACAATTTTCCTGTTATTTTCAACTGTAGTAGATTAGTGTTAGATTTGTATAGTACATCATAAATAATATGTTTTCTCTTATCAGGATAATCCAACAGGACGATTTCCCCAAGACACATGTATCGACAACAAGTTGTGAAGTCCAAGAATATGTAAACAACTGTGGCAACTGGAGTATTGGGGATTTTAGAATGAAAGTTGGGTGTGTAGCACACATATGCATTCACTGTGGTAATGTCAAATCCTTATCTGTAATTAAACACTGACACCATTGTGCAGAGAGAAAAGATATTGATGAACAAGAATAAACAAAATTACTAAACAGTAATAGAAGTACTTCTATTACTTCTATTACCGTTTTTTGGGGGGGGATAAAGATAATTTTATGGTTTTAGTCAGTGTAAATAGTAATGCTTTTACTTTTACAAGTTTATTAGCTGCCATTCTTGTTTAGTGATAGCTGTAAAATAAAATAAAAAGGTCTAACAGCACCTATAAAGGTCAAACTGCAGTCATGTGATAATGTATAACTTCTCGTTCCCTTTCCACAATACATAGTCGCACACAAGTTAAAAAGAAGGAGTAGATTTTGACACAGTAAAATAAACCACATTCTTGGATGTAATAATAGATAATAAAATGAACTGTTAATGTCATATCAAATACACAACATTAGGTGGCAAGAAATACATAAATAATGATGAATAAAGGCTAATATGTATTGGACCAGGCAGCTGTAAGAAGGTCCTGGGTTTGATTACCAGGGCCGGGGTCTTTCTGTGTGGAGTTTGCATGTCTCCCCGTGACTGTGTGGGTTCCCTCCGGGTACTCCGGCTCCCTCCAACCTCCAAAGACATGCACCTGGGGATAGGTTGATTGGCAACACTAAATCGGCCCTAGTGTGTGAATGTGAGTGTGAATGTTGTCTATCTGTTTTGGCCCTGCGATGAGGTGGCGACTTGTCCAAGGTGTACGCTGCCTTCTGCCCGAGTGCAGCTGGGATAGTCTCCAGCTTGCTAGTGCTACCATATCTGAATTGTTGTGTAGAAATATGGGGAAATAACTACAAAAGTTCTCTACATTCACTAATCGTGTTACAAAAAACAATAAAACATAACGTTGGATACAGAGAACACGCAAACTCTTTATTTTTTAAACCAAAAATATTGAAATTCACTGAGTTGTTGCATTTGCAAACAGCGAAATTTATGTACAAAGCAAACTATAACCTACTACCTAGAATGTACAACAATTCTTCTCAACAAAAGATAAGAAATATAACCTTAGAGATAAATGTAATTTAAACATGTGTATGCACATACAACAATTAAAACCTTTAGTATATCCGTATGTAGTATTAAATTATGGAATGGATAAGCAAAGAGGTCAAACAATGTCTTAATATGATCCAGTTTAAGACACCGTTTAAACTCATAGTCTATACAAAGTACAAGGAAGAAGAATTGTGATAAACATTTAAAATTTGATTAAAAAATGAAACCATCTTATTCATCTCATTGTGTGAATAACAACTCATATAACTATTTATTGATAACTTTATCATTCATGAAGTTAAATTGTGTACAAATTGAGAACAGGAAGTGAATTCAATGTGTTACTAATTGCTATGAAATGGAAAAGGGGTAGGATTAAGGAAATACTGCTGTTTCCTACTCCTTTTCGGACGTGTTGCAATGAGAAACTGGAAACGTGATGTATCATGTTCTAACTGTATGCATGTTCGAAATAAACTTAAACCATAACCATAAACCATACATGAATTACACACTTTGCATGTGTTCTAACAAACATATTTTATCTTGTGTTGTAGATTGAAATATGCACAGCCAAGCACTCAGAAAGGGTAAGAGATACAAAGACGAGACTATGTAATATTTCATTTGATTTCTGAGGTAATAATGAATATATGAATATGAAATGTAAATGAATTGAGTACCTGATGTAGTAAATAAACCCCCTGAACATACAATGCAGACCATGTAGTACACAGTCAACGAATATAAAATGTCTTTGCTCCCCCCAGACGTACTGATGTGAACTCTGTCACTAACTGGAATGCTCCTTTGGTTTGGGAGGGAACTTTTGATCCAGTGGTCATAGATGCAATCTATAAACCAATGAACCCAAGAGTTGCTGTGGTGGTGTTTGCTGTTGGCAAGTATGTAGAACTACTTGGCAAAGTGGTTTGTTATGTTCTGTGATATTTATTTGGACTATTTTGTCATATTCACAGATATACTCGCTTCCTGAAGGGCTTCTTGGAGTCAGCTGAAAAATACTTTCTGGTCGATTTCCAAGTCACGTATTATGTCTTCACAGACAACGAACATGATGTACCTAAAGTGAGACTCTATTTGTTAACACATTCATTTTTTGATTATTGTTTCTATGTCGAATTATTTATGACTTTTCCGCCTGCACTTCAAAAGGCTGAGAAGATCATAGAGGACGCTTTATCAGCAATTTCACACCAACTATTACAGGAGTTTGTCAGGTTAGGTTGATCATAGCATCAAAATACTATTTGCAGTAAACGTTATTCAATGCTTAGTAAATAACGATCCATATGTACATAGTACATACAGTACATCCAACTGTATTTTACAACCAACAGTGGTGTCTCCGGTCTTCTCTCATTATAATTTCATTTTAGTAGTTTTGTTGGTTATTTATTGAATATACATTTGATTGCTGGTTTTATTTTA
Source organism: Entelurus aequoreus (assembly GCF_033978785.1). Taxonomy (NCBI): domain Eukaryota; kingdom Metazoa; phylum Chordata; class Actinopteri; order Syngnathiformes; family Syngnathidae; genus Entelurus; species Entelurus aequoreus. The sequence goes on along the minus strand of NC_084732.1, from coordinate 37,031,138 downwards.
TTGATTTCATTTCTTGTGGCCCGCCACGTCAATTTATATGGCCAATCCTGTCATTTTATGTGGCCCACCACAGTGTTTTACGTTGCCCGCTGACTCATTTTATTGAAATATTGTGCAACAATTAAACACTTCGGGCCTGATCAACAAATGTTTCTGGTATTAAAACACGTGCAAACTTCATAGTACACACAAAGCTGATCTACCAAACTACCAGAGGATTGCGTCTCTAGCGTAATAATGAGCACAATCCATGTATCGTGTCTGTCTTCATGAATATGCAGAATGTTTACTGATCATCAGAACGCCCACAGTACTGGGAGGAACATGCAAAAAGTACTATTTAGCACACAAAGGGGGATTTATCAAGGCTGAAACTGTTCTGCAGCCCCTGTTTTGCCTCTTTATTTGGTATGTCTAGAAAGGATGTGCTAATTGACAGAAATAGTTGTAAGAAAGTAGGGGATCGCGCTGCTTGCGTCGACATATATACACACAATTTTATAATTCGCACATGCTGTTTAGCGCATGGTATTTGAATCTCAGTAGATCAGGTCCTTTATCCTTCTTACTAAATGTATATGTTCTTTTAATTTTTATAAAAAAAACTTGCATATGCTGGTATGTAATCGCATTTATTATCATATCACAAACTAGGGTTTTCCCTAGATTGCCAAGATACGGGCGTGGTCACCATGACATCATTCCATAATTTGCATAATATTCTATGATATTATTTTCTCTAAAAAGACTAAAAAAATGTATACATACATTTAAAAACAGATATGTTATTATTAATTAGTATTAACATGTATTTTTATATAGATTTGCCATATTTTCAATTGTTGCTGCTTATTGTATAATGTACTTTGAGAATTTTTCAAGTGTCTAGAGACATTTGATGACTTTTTTAAAATTAAAAGCGGTGGGTAGAACGGCCGTGCCAGCAAAATCAGGGTTCCAGGATCGATCTCTGTCTCTGGCCATCCAAGTCACTGCCGTTGTGTCCTTGGGCAAGACACTTCACCCTTGCTCCAAGTGCTGCTCACACTGGTGAATGAATGAGGGGTGGTGGTCGGAGGCGCAAATTGGCAGCCATGCTTCTGTCAGTCTACCCCAGGGCAGCTGTTGCTACAAATGTAGCTTACCACCACCTATGTGTGAATGTGGATTGAATGAATAATCGGTTCTCACTTCTCTGTGAGCGCTTTGAGTATCTAATTGATAGAAAAGCGCTATACAAATGGCCAGATATTTTTGGGGTTTCCATAATAATGATCCAGCCAGTCTACGAGCGTATGGAATAGACCACATACCAAACAACATTCAAAAGGAAGTAAAATCTAAAAATTTAAACAATGTGAAACTTTTTCGATTTATAAACCTATTTGTAAATTTGTTTTGTGTGTGTCCCAGCAGGCACAAGACATTGATACAACGTTGATTATACATACATGTCCTTTAAATCTGACTTTGAAACAACGTTGCAAAATAGTTGTATTTGTAAATTGAGACAACGTTGATGTCTAACTTTTGATCCACGTTGTTGGTTGAGAAATTACCAAATTGCAATAGGCAAATCTACGTCATAACCTGACATTGAACAATCGTTATCAAAAAGCATGTTGTTTCAACATTGTATTTGTGTTGTAAAATATTGATTGGAAAATGACCAAAATTCAATGGTCAAATCAACGTCAGAACCCAGCATTGATGAAACGTTGTCAAAAAGCATGTTGTTCCAACGTTAGGTTTGAGTTGCTCCCGGTCAAGACCTGATTCATCAAGTTCTCAACATTGTTTTAATGTGTTTACTCTTTGAGGGCAATTGGGTTTTTTTTAAGATTGACTTGAGTAAAAATAACCACATTTGCACATTTCCTGGTCAACCACAGCAACATGAGGCTGCTGGCTCCGATGCCGCTCAGCTTTCCTGCCTATCTGGCTGGAGAGGCTGAGGGTGGGGCTTACTGGCTGGTCTGCTTGTCACAATGTTGCCAAAATAATGTTTTCCGAGACATCTACTTTTGTAGTTTCTACATTGTAGAATCTAAAGCCTGTTTAATGTTTTTTATTGTACAGTACATGTGAGACCATTATTATTGGTAAGTGAGTATAAATAGAGATAAATCATACTGAAAGGCACTGTAGTACTCTGAATCACGTTTGTTTTTTGTCAGATGTAAGAATGTTTTTTAATACTCTGCTGAACCAATAAATGAATGTGGCTGCCAATATGGAGGATTATATACCCAAGATCAAAATTTTAGACAAAAGAGAGGTGATCGTACACAGTTTTTATAAAGAACAGTTTCTGGAAATGTCATAAATGGGATAAGGAACAAGTGGTCGATCCTCGTCTCGATTCAGGATTCTTAACTATTTGGGGATAGGGCCTGGCGGACATGTTCAATTGTGAAAGTGTAATAAACAGGGTGTTCCCCAATGTTACTTGTTGAGCAGGTTCTAAACATTACCTTTTACCCTTACCCAGGTTAAACTGGGCAGCGCCCGGAACATCTCTGTGGTCCCTGTGCCCAGCGCCCAGCACTGGCAAGAAGTGGTTCTTGGAAGGATGGAGTGGGCGACCAAAGCCATTGATAATCAGGTAGGACATTCTTGTCAATCACACCCGATAATGTCACAATTCAGTTTTACATACACATAAATCGTGTCTTGATTTGTCTACAATCATGTGTTCCAGATCCGGAGCAAGACCGACTATCTTTTCATGATGGACATCGATAGCGTGTTCCACAACCGCTTTGGAGCCGAGTCTCTCAGTAGACTTTCTGCTGTGCTTCACCGTGGCTACTACAAGGTCTGTTCACTGTTTTTTTGTGGGGGGTTTTCAAGATGGCGTCGCTGTAGTGGCTGCTAGCTGCAGGAGCTCTGTGCTCTTGTGTATCCCCCTTTTGTGTCCTTGATATGTCCCCCTTCTTTTCATGTGTTTTTGCCTGGGGCCCTTTGGGACTGCGCAACAAGAGGTGGCACTTTTGTGACTTCTGCTGTGCTTTTTGGTGCTTTTTTGTAAACTTTTGGATCTGCCTTTGGGGAACCTTTTGGCCATGACCATCTTTGCACTGGAGCCCAGCAGCTGGCTTTTTGCCACACCGTAGAGTGACCGGAGGAAAAGCAGACCAGAAGACGGGGCTGCGGATCTGGCAATGAGCATCGGGGTGGAGGGTCTTGATGGAGTCCTGGCTGAAGACGCTTCAGTCTCTATGCGACGGATTCTGGCTTGTCCGTGCAGACTGGACATTGGCCGAGAGCTCATAGGCAGCCTAGGATGAAATCAGCTCTAAGGCTGCAGCTAACGATTATTTTTCTATCGATTAATGTATAGATTATTTTTTCGATTAATCGGTTAATCTATAGATTATTTTTTTCGATTTATCTATAGATTATTTTTCCTTTTACCGATTTTTTTTTTATTCAAAATGAAGATGAAAAAATAAATGTAGGCCCGTTTTTTCAAAAGGCATGGCTTTTATTTACAAAAAAAAGAAGTATGGCCACTCAGTCAACATTGACAACAACATGACTAAATATTCTGTAACAATGTAAACATTTAAAACTTTTAACATTTAACAAAATTAAAAGTGCTTTTTAATGTGCAAATATAAAAGTCAACATCCAGTGCAAATCTTAATATTCTGCAATAGTATAAGCATTTCAAAAGTAAAAGTATTGCTTATTTTGCTTTAAAATGTGCAAAAATAAAGATAAACATCCAATACAAAAAAGTGCAAAACGAAATATTCTGTAACAACAGTGTAAACATTTCAACAAAAGTGAAAGTATTGCTTATTTGCTAAAATGTGCAAAAATAAAGATAAACATCCAATACAAAAAAGTGCCAATCTAAATATTCTAGAGCACTGTAAACATTAAGTATTGCTTTTAAAATGTGCAAAATAAACATCCAGTCCAACACAGTACACAATAACCAATTCTACTCATTCCAGTGAGTGACTAACAGTTGTAATGAAGAAAGGTTAGCATGTGTACATGCTCTGGTTCTTTTCATGTTTACAATATTCCCAGCAGCTGAAAATAGGCGCTCAAAAGGGGTCGATGTGGCTGGAACTGAGAGGTAATTAGCCTTCACCTCAAGCCAGGACTGCGAGTGAGCTGAGCTGCAGTTTATATTTCTAGAAGGTCAACGGGCTCATAGTGATGTTACTAGTAGTTGACTGGGAGGTGTTTATTATCATTTGGGGAGAGTCCGCTGCCTGATGCTCACCTGCTAAACACCTATCTGCTCGACGCTTAAGCGCTGACTACATGCGCTCTGAATATGCACTGATGATTGGCTGATAATGCTTTCTGTGTACCAATCAGATGGTTGTGTGGGTGGGACAATGCTGCGTGCTGAGACAGAGGCAGAAGGAGCAAAGCAGCTTGTTAACACTTTAGCTTTAGCTTAGAAACTCGTTCGGTACACCCCCGTACCGAACCGAAAGCCCCGTACCGAAACGGTTCAATACAAAACACGTACCGTTACACCCCTAGCAGATACAAATGACACATTCATGTTTTTGTGTAATGATGACAACGTATGCTCGCGCGGACGATTGACTAGTTGATGGTTGATGGTTTTCTTTTCAAATGTTCGTTCATAGCCGTTGTGCTGCTAT